>NC_092422.1:196623450-196728450 GCF_036169615.1 Heliangelus exortis
TCCCTTCCAACCCAAACCATTCCAGGATCCATTCCATGATCCATATCCCCACAAGGGGTGCAGGAACCCAAGGGCATCACTCTGCCCAGCACCTGAGCACTCAAGGAGGAAACTCCAACTCCTTTTGGCAGCCTCAAGACTTTCAGATCTCCTCTCTCTCCACTCCTCAGGCCCCAGCACACACAGGATCACAGAATGTCAGGGGTTGGAAGGGACCCCAAGAGACCCCCAGGTCCACCCCCCATGCCAGAGCAGGGTGTCCTTAAATAGGTCACAGAGGAGCACATCACCCAGGTGGGTTTGGGATGTCTCCAGGACACCATAATGATCAATACTCTGTCACCATATTTATAAACATTCTTTGGAACCACTCTGACAGCAGAGGTTAAGAACAGGACTCAGCCTCTTAGTACCTCACCACTTCTGTTTCCAACCATTTAAAAAAAAAAAAATAAATCCCCAAGACTTTGCTGCCAGCCCCTGCCTGGCTGCTGTTTCATACTGCTGCTCCCTCAGGGTTGGAGGGAGATCTATTGTGAGTGGCAACAGTTTGGAGGTGTGGAGAAGGGGTGGGTTTGGGGCTTACTTCTGCTCAATGGGCTCCAAGAGGTCCAGGGCTGGCTTGATTTCCTTCTCTGGGTCAGCAGTCTCCACAGTGGTGCTGGCAATAGCAATGTACTTCCCCTGAGCTGCCACGTTGTGTGCAGAGGAGATCATACAGACGTAGATATCTGGGGAAAGCCACCAGGGAGCCAGGTCAGGAGGCACCAAAAAACCCACCAACCCTGCTGCTGCCTCCCCCCAAAAAATCTCCTCTAGTTTGGAGACCCCTGGTTCTCTCCTTAAAGCTTCCCACCTCGTGCTCTTGTTGAAAACCACACCTGAAGTTCTGTCCCTGCCCTGGAGGTCTTTGTGGCTCTTGGTCTCCTGGCTTCAGGACACCAAAAGCCCCATGAGATCTCCTAAACTCAGCTTCCTGGGGTTAGGATGGGTCCTGAAAGCCAGCAGGGTCCCCAGCACCCCTCAGAAGTTTTGGGGGGTTCAGAGGAAAGCTGGGGAGGGACTTGAGACAAGGGTCTGGAGGGATGGGACAAGGGGAGGATGGTTTTAAGGTGCAAGAGGGGAGATGGAGAGGAGATCTTGGGGAGAAATTCTTTGGGGTGAGGGTGCTGAGACCCTGGGACAGGTTGTCCCAAGAAGTTGTGGCATGGAGTTGTTGGAGTGAGTCCAGAGGGGGCCCTGGAGCTGCTGGGAGGGCTGGAGCAGCTCTGCTCTGGAGCCAGGCTGAGAGAGTTGGGGGTGTTGAGGCTGGAGAAGAGAAGGATCCCATGGGGAGACCTTAGAGCACCTTCCAGTGCCTGAAGGGGCTCCAGGAAAGCTGGGGAGGGACTTGGGACAAGGGCCTGGAGGGATGGGACCCTCCGAGGGGGAAGGGTTTCCAGCTGGGAGAGGGGAGATGGAGAGGAGATCTTGGGCAGGGAGGGAGGGAGGGAAGGAGGGAGAAATTGTTTGGGGTGAGGGTGCTGAGCTTTAGAACCAGGTTGCCCAGGAAAAGAGTCTCTGCCCCACCCCTGGCAGT
Organism: Heliangelus exortis; assembly: GCF_036169615.1. Lineage (NCBI taxonomy): Eukaryota > Metazoa > Chordata > Aves > Apodiformes > Trochilidae > Heliangelus > Heliangelus exortis. Next base: position 196,625,030 of record NC_092422.1, read on the forward strand.
GTTCAAAGCCAGGTTGGATGGGGCTTGGAGCAATCTGGGAGGGAGGTGTCCCTGCCCATGGCAGGGGGGTTGGAATGAGCTGAGCTTTCAGTTCTCTTCCAACCCAAACCATTCCAGGATTCTGTTTCTTGGGGAGGGAGGGAAGGAGAAATTCTTTGGGGTGAGGGTGCTGAGCCCCTGGGTGCCCAGGTTGCCCCCAGAAGCTGTGGCTGCCCCATCCCTGGCAGTGTCTCAGGTCAGGTTGGATGGGGCTTGGAGCCCCCTGGGCTGGTGGAATATGTAATGATAGGGGGAAAAATGAAATCTTAGGGAGAAATTATTTGTTGTGAGGTACCCAGCTCAGAGTACCCAGAAAAGCTGTGGCTGCCCCATCCCTGGAACCATTCAAGGTCAGGTTGGATGGAGCTTGGAGCCCCCTGGGCTGGTGGGAGGTGTCCCTGCCCATGCAGGGGTTGGAATGAGATGTGTGAGATCTTTAAGGTCCTTTCCAACCCAAACCATTGCCTGATTCCCTCATTTCCCCTTCTGCACTCAGCCCTCACCCCCCTCCCACAGCACCCCCGTGCTCCTCACCCACTTCTCCCAACTTGGGGCACTTCCTTTGGTGGGTTCCTCAGGGGGATTTCCAACCACAGCCACCTCACCTTCTCCCAACCACAGCTCTAAACTACAGCACAGCCTCCCAGATCCCCCAAAAGGATTTGGGGACGAGGACACGAAGTCAACCCCGGGGTTTGACACCTCAGAGCACACAGAGTGGGTGCTTCCCCAGCCAGCCACACACCTGATTTTCGGTTGACCTGGTTCTGTGGAATGATGATCTGGCAGGAGTTGGCATCATTTGTGTTCTTGATGGGGTGGCTCAGGATGCAGATGACCCGGATCACCTGCCCCACCTTCGTGACGCGGTCCGAGACGTAACTGGGGTCACAGATGAGCTGCTTGCAGCGAGCCACCTGTGGGGAGGAGATGGACCTCAGGTGAGCACCCCGTGGAGGTGAGGAACCAGGTGATTTGTGGGGAAAAAAAAAAATTAAAAAAAAAAAAAAGAGATTTGAGGTGTTTTTTCCACCAGCAGGTCCTTACTTCACTGCCAGCTTGGGCGATTCGCCTCTCGGCGTGTTCCTCACAGCTCTAACCAAGGTTGAAGCAGAACTGAGCAGTTCTCATCACAAATATTTTTATTTTATTTTTTTTTTTACATAAATAATTTCATCTTTGAGCAATCTGAAGCCTCCAGGCAGGCTGCACTTGGACATGTCAGTCTGTAGCATGGATTAGCACCTCCACAGCTACCCAGGACACACAGGACACCCCAGAAGGGACACATTACCCTACCAAAAAGTGCTGAGCTGTCCCAGAAAGTTCCTGCTCTGGTTGGGAGAACATTTATAGCTTCCCAAACAGCCTGAAGAACTCTGGAGTTGAGAAGAAGCTGCCAAAAAGTTGTGTGGCAGCTGCCTGAGCAGCTCCTGTTTAGTTCTCAAGGGCAGAGCTGGTTAGGACCCAGCAGGCAGCACCTTCCCAGCTTTGCCAGCCCAATTTATTCAGAGGAAATATTCCATTTTTTCAGAGGAAATCCTTGCCCAGCCCATGGAGCCTTCATTCCAGCTCCTGGAGTAGGAATGTTGTGTTCAGAATCACAGAATCCTTCTGGGTGGAAAAGATCTTTCACCATTAACTCAACTCTACCCAATCCAGAGCTGGAAAAGCACCAGGTACCCAACCATGGCCCTCAGCACCACAACTCCACAACCTTTAAACACCTCCAGGATTCAACCACCCCCCTGGGCAGTGTTTAAAAAACCCTTTCAGTCAAGAAGTTTCTCCTCATCTCCAGCCTGGTGCAGCCTGAGAGGATTTCCTCTCATCCTTTTGCTCCTCACCATGAAACCATGGAGATGACACGTGGGGAAAAGCAACCCAGCCATAAAATCCAAGGACTTTGATGAGGGGTTTTCTACTGATTTTGGTCAGATCAATGACCAAGAGTCTCTGTTTGGAGAGGGGAAGATGTGGGGTGGGGATGTGTCCTGGTTTGGGCCAGGAGAAAGGGGATTTTCTGCCTTGTGCTTTTGCTTTCAGCTCAGTCTCTTGTCAGGAGCTGCACTTGCTGAAATTCACAGCAAGTTTCTCAGGCAGTGGCTGCTGCTGGGACTGAGCCCACTCCATGGTTATAGTTACTGCTGGAGAATGGGCTGCAGAGCCAAGGACACTGCTCAGCTCTGAGGAACATTTTGCCCTCCAAAAGGAGAAAAGGAGTCAAGAGGTCCCACCTGAAACCCTCCTGTGGGGAGGAACAGACAAGAGAAATGACCAGAATTGACCAAACAGAGGATTCCATCCCATCCACCTCATCCTCAGGAGAAATTGGAGGGATCCCCAGGCTCAAAGCCCTTCCTGCTTCCCCTTCTTCCCCTCTCCCTCTTTGCTTCAGCATCCTGGGAGGATTCCATCCCTTCCTCTGCCTCTGCTCCTGATCCATCCCAGCCTGAATCTCTGTGTTCCTGCCTCCAGCTCCCAACTGCTCCTGAGCCCAGGATTCCAGCCTGGACTTTCCCAGGGCTGCCCTGCAGCCTCAGTGGGGATGGGAGAGTTCTTGGGGAAAGGGGGGAGGAACCTGGGATCAATTTTCCTGTAGATTTGTAGAGATTTAGTCATTTTTCCTATTTCTCATTCCTGTTCCATTCAAGCTGTGTAGTTTAGTTCCCAACCCATCAGTCTCTCTCCCTTATTCTCTCTCCTTTCTTTATCAGGGAGGGGAGAGAGATTAATAGAGATCACCTGGCATTCAGTTTAATTGCCAGGGCAGTGTTAAACCCTGACAGGATGAAAGATCTTGGGATTTGTACCTCTCCTTCAGACTTCACACCAACCACTTTGCCATTCTCTATCACGATCTCCTCAATGGGTTTGTTCAGCATGTAGGTGCCTCCATAGATGGCACTTAGCCTGCAAGAAAAAGGGCAACTTCACCATCTCCCACAGCTCCAGCTTGGATTCCCACAGCCCTTCCAACCTTCTGTCCCCTTTGACCAAACCTCCTGTCAGACCTAAAGCTCTTCAAACCACACTGCTTGAACCTCTGCTTTGTTTCTGTTCTTCCTGCAAGGCATCAGCTGCACTTGGAACAAATTCCAGGTGGGATCCCACCCATGGAGAAAGAACCTGCTTGGTGCAACCCAAAGTCCTCCAGTGTAAGAGTTGTGGCTACACCAGGCAGGAATATGGGACTTTTTGGATAGAATCATGGAATGGGTTGGGATGGAAGGGACCTTAAAGCTCATCCAGTCCCAAACCCTGCATGGGCAGGGACACCTCCCACCAGCCCAGGGTGCTCCAAGCCCCATCCAACCTGACCTGAGACACTGCCAGGGATGGGGCAGCCACAGCTTCTGGGGGCAACCTGGGCACCCAGGGGCTCAGCACCCTCACCCCAAACAATTTCTCCCTCCCTCCCTGCCCAAGAAACAGAATCCTGGAATGGTTTGGGTTGGAAGAGAACTGAAAGCTCAGCTCATTCCAACCCCCCTGCCATGGGCAGGGACACCTCCCTCCCAGATTGCTCCAAGCCCCATCCAACCTGGCTTTGAACACTGCCAGGGATCAGTGGGGCAGAGACTCTTTTCCTGGGCAACCTGGTTCTAAAGCTCAGCACCCTCACCCCAAACAATTTCTCCCTCCCTCCCTCCCTCCCTCCCTGCCCAAGATCTCCTCTCCATCTCCCCTCTCCCAGCTGGAAACCCTTCCCCCTCGCAGGGTCCCATCCCTCCAGGCCCTTGTCCCAAGTCCCTCCCCAGCTTTCCTGGAGCCCCTTCAGGCACTGGAAGGTGCTCTGAGGTCTCCCCATGGGATCCTTCTCTTCTCCAGCCTCAACACCCCCAACTCTCTCAGCCTGGCTCCAGAGCAGAGCTGCTCCAGCCCTCCCAGCAGCTCCAGGGCCTCCTCTGCACTGGCTCCAACAGCTCCGTGTCCTTCTGCTGCTGGGGACCCCAGAGCTGGACACAGCTTTACCCCAGGGGGGGCTCCCCAGAGCCCAGCAGAGGGGGACAATCCCCTCCCTGGCCCTGCTGCTCACACTGCTGGGGATGCAGCCCAGGACATGGGGGGTTTGATGCCTCTCTTGAGCTTCTCCTCACCCCACACCCCCAAGTCCTTCTCCTCAGGGCTGCTCTCCACCCATTCTCCACCACTGCCAACACAATCCCTGAGCAAACCCAGAGCTCCCCCCAGCACCAGGAATTGTGGTAAAAAATCCCAGATAGAAGTGAGCTCACCCAGAAGAATCTCTTCCTGCTTATGACAGGGAGAGAACCATTCATGACCAGAAGAAGTTTTAGGAGTTTGACACTGACTCCAAACATCTGATCCCCCTCCACCAGGTACCAAAACCAGAATTTAAAGCCAAGTTCTCACCTTGCAAATCCCTGGGGCAGCTCTCCAAGGCCATAGAGGGGATAAAGGTAGGGACTTTTCCCATATCTAGCCAGTGACTCGCTGTAGAGCTTAATCCTGTTGATTGTTTCTTGGCATGGTTGGTCTAGATAGCTGGAGAGGACAGTGATGGGATTTGCAACCAAGACTTCAGAGCAGAACACCCCCCAGAAGCAAAATATTTACTTCCTGACCAGTTTCCTTCCCCACCCTCCATCTGCTGCTGTCAAGTATTTCCTTGAAAGTTCCCTTTTAGAAGGACTTGATGTCCTCAGAGGGTTTTACTCAGGAAGGAGATGGTTCATTAACCCCAGGAACTCATTCAGATCTTCCCTCAGCAGGAGATCCAGGATTTTAAAATGAATTTTAACAAAAATTTTAAGTGTTTGAAGAAACACTTTGCAACACACTGAGTCCTAAAGGTTGGAAAAGATCAAGTCCAACCCTCAACCCACCACTAAACCAAACCAAGTCCTCAGGTGCCACATGAAGACTTTTTTTTTTGGTCCCTTCCAGGCTTGGTGACTCCACCACTGCCCTGGGGCTGTCAGTTCCACTGCTCAACCCCTCCCTCAGTGAAGCAAATCCCCTCCCCACTTACTCATCAGTCCTGTAGAGAGCCAGGGCATGGCCTGTGAAGTCAATCACATCTTGGCCCAGGTCAAACTTCTTGTAGACATCCCTCATGGTGGTTTTTTTGGGATCCACCCCCTCAAAAGTCCGGGGATCATTCTCATCAAAGTTGGCAACATAGACCAGGAACTTCCTGAAGCGCCGTTTCTCGAACAACCCCATCAAACCTGCACCCCAGAGATGGTGTCAGCACCCAACAGCACCCCTAAAGGGCTTCCCCTGCACCCCAGAGATGGTGTCAGCACCCAACAGCACCCTAAAGGGCTTCCCCTGCACCCCAGAGATGGTGTCAGCACCCAAAGCACCCCTAAAGGGCTTCCCCTGCACCCCAGAGATGGTGTCAGCACCCCAGAGATGGTGTCAGCACCCAACAGCACCCCTGGAGGGCTTCCCCTGAACCCAGGAGATGTTCTCAGCACCCAACACCACCCCTGGAGGGCTTCCCCTGCACCCCAGAGATGGTGTCAGCACCCAACACCACCCCTGGAGGGCTTCCCCTGCACCCCAGAGATGGTGTCAGCACCCAACAGCACCCTAAAGGGCTTCCCCTGCACCCCAGAGATGGTGTCAGCACCCAACAGCACCCTAAAGGGCTTCCCCTGCACCCCAGAGATGGTGTCAGCACCCAACAGCACCCCTGGAGGGCTTCCCCTGCACCCCAGAGATGGTGTCAGCACCCAACAGCACCCCTGGAGGGCTTCCCCTGCACCCCAGAGATGGTGTCAGCACCCAACAGCACCCTAAAGGGCTTCCCCTGCACCCCAGACATGGTGTCAGCACCCAACAGCACCCTAAAGGGCTTCCCCTGCACCCCAAAGATGGTGTCAGACCCAAAAGATGTTGTCAGCACCCAACAGCACCCCTGGAGGGCTTCCCCTGCACCCCAGAGATGGTGTCAGCACCCAACAGCATCCCTGGAGGGCTTCCCTTGCACCCCAGAGATGGTGTCAGCACCCCAGAGATGTTGTCAGCACCCAAAAGCACCCCTGAAGGGCTTCCCCTGCACCCCAGAGATGTTCTCAGCACCCAACAGCACCCTTAAAGGGCTTCCCCTACACCCCAAAGATGTCAGCACCCAACAGCACCCTTAAAGGGCTTCCCCTGCACCCCAGAGATGGTGTCAGCACCCAACAGCACCCTTAAAGGGCTTCCCCTGCACCCCAGAGATGTTGTCAGCACCCAACAGCACCCCTAAAGGGCTTCCCCTGAACCCAGGAGATGTTCTCAGCACCCAACACCACCCCTGGAGGGCTTCCCCTGCACCCCAGAGATGGTGTCAGCACCCAACAGCACCCCTGGAGGGCTTCCCCTGCACCCCAGAGATGGTGTCAGCACCCAACAGCACCCTTAAAGGGCTTCCCCTACACCCCAAAGATGTCAGCACCCAACAGCACCCCTGGAGGGCTTCCCCTGCACCCCAAAGATGGTGTCAGCACCCAACACCACCCCTGGAGGGCTTCCCCTGCACCCCAGAGATGGTGTCAGCACCCAACAGCACCCCTGGAGGGCTTCCCCTGCACCCCAGAGATGGTGTCAGCACCCAACAGCACCCCTGGAGGGCTTCCCCTGCACCCCAGAGATGGTGTCAGCACCCAACAGCACCCCTGGAGGGCTCTCCCACTGCCACAGAGGGACCAGAAGAAGGTTGAGGAGCAGCAAGAGGTGAAAACATCCCTGGAGAAGGGGGGGGTTTGGCCTCAAGGGGGATCCAAGGGGGGAAACAACAAACAAGGGGGGGAAACAACAAACAGGGGGGGAAACAACAAACAGGGGGGGAAACAACAAACAGGGGGGGAAACAACAAACAGGGGGGGAAACAACAAACAGGGGGGGGAAACAACAAACAGGGGGGGGAAACAACAAACAGGGGGGGAAACAACAAACAGGGGGGGAAACAACAAGGGGGGGAAACAACAAGGGGGGGAAACAACAAGGGGGGGAAACAACAAGGGGGGGAAACAACAAGGGGGGGAAACAACAAGGGGGGGAAACAACAAGGGGGGGAAACAACAAGGGGGGGAAACAACAAGGGGGGGAAACAACAAGGGGGGGAAACAACAAGGGGGGGAAACAACAAGGGGGGAAACAACAAGGGGGGGAAACAACAAGGGGGGGAAACAACAAGGGGGGGAAACAACAAGGGGGGGAAACAACAAGGGGGGGAAACAACAAGGGGGGGAAACAACAAGGGGGGGAAACAACAAGGGGGGAAACAACAAGGGGGGGAAACAACAAGGGGGGGAAACAACAAGGGGGGGAAACAACAAGGGGGGAAACAACAAGGGGGGGAAACAACAAGGGGGGAAACAACAAACAGGGGGGGAAACAACAAGGGGGGGAAGCAAAGGGGGGGAAGCAAAGGGGGGGAAGCAAAGGGGGGGAAGCAAAGGGGGGGAAGCAAAGGGGGGGAAGCAAAGGGGGGGAAGCAAAGGGGGGGAAGCAAAGGGGGGGAAGCAAAGGGGGGGAAGCAAAGGGGGGGGAAGCAAAGGGGGGGAAGCAAAGGGGGGGAAGCAAAGGGGGGGAAGCAAAGGGGGGGAAGCAAAGGGGGGGAAGCAAAGGGGGGGAAGCAAAGGGAGGGAAGCAAAGGGGGGGAAGCAAAGGGGGGGAAGCAAAGGGGGGGAAGCAAAGGGGGGGAAGCAAAGGGGGGGAAGCAAAGGGGGGGAAACCAGGGGGGGAAACCAGGGGGGGAAACCAGGGGGGGAAACCAGGGGGGGAAACAAGGGGGGGAAACAAGGGGGGGAAACAAGGGGGGGAAACAAGGGGGGGAAACAAGGGGGGAAAACAAGGGGATCTGTTCAAGAAGTTGCCACCAACATCTGCCAAGCTGCTGGATACTGGAAGCTGTCCTGGTGTAGGCTCAGAGACTGGTTTGGGTTGGGAAGGACCTTAAAGATCACTTAGTTCCAAGCTCCCTGCCACGGCCAAAGACCTCAAGAGGTGTTATGGCCAATTTGTCTCAAAGCATGACTGAGGGCTGGGCTTCAGCACTACTTCCAGCTGGGGGGAAGCTTGAGGAGCAGTTCCCACAAGTCCCAACCCTGTGTTTGGGATCCACCAGGCTTCAGGAAAGCATGATACCAGGCATCACCAAAGTCTGGTGACCAAAGCTCCACCAAACAAGTGGCCCCAGGGTCTCCTGCAGCCTCACCAAGTGCCGTGAAGGTCAAAACATCAACCACGAGGTTGGCCAAGGAACCATTTTAAGTTTTAATTTCCTACAGACTGGAGGAGCAGGACTGGACTTGCTGAGACAGGAGGGCAGAGGCAGCACCAAAGGTACCTCCTGCTTCTGCCAGCATTAAATCTTATCTGTGAGGCTGCTGATGAGACAGCAACGTGGCCAAGTTGAAGGACCAAGGTGGCACCTGTCAGAATTAATCATTCTAATCTCCTTGCTGATGAAAGTGACATTTTTTACACTCAAAATTCCACCCAACAAGGACCTGATGTTAAATATTCATGGCCAAGAGTGAGCCCCAAATGAAATTTCCTGAGGAAGTAAAAGGCTGCTGAATTCTGACCAGATGAACCACAGAAAAGGGAGCTTGACCAATTCCACCTGAAAGCTCCAAGGAAATGGGGACTCAAGGCTCAGGAAGCCCAAGTCCCACTACAAGTGGTGTTTGTACTCAAGTGAGATGCAGAAGATGTAAGAATAGTTTGTTCTGAGGTGGAGTCAGGGAACCACAGGGGTGGGAAGGGAGGTGTGGAGATGCCCCAGTGCAACCCCCCCTGCCCCAGCAGGATCCCCCAGGGCAGCCCACACAGGAACACATCCAGGGGGGTTTGGAAAGGCTCCAGAGAAGGAGACTCCACAACCTCTCTGGGCAGCCTGGGCCAGGGCTCCCTCAGCCTCACCCTCAACAAGTTTCTCCTGCTCATGCTGAGCTGGAACTTCCTCTCTTCTCCCTTCAACCCATTCTTCCTTGGCCTCTCCCTGGCCACCCCCAAAAAGAGATTGGCCCCTTCCTCTTGCCCCCCACCCCTCAGCTCTTGATGGACATTCAGCAGATCCCCTCTCAGCCTTCTCTTCTCCAGCCTCAACAGCCCCAGGCCTCTCACTCTTTCTTCCCAGCACAGATGCTCAAGTCCCTTCCTCACCCTCCCACCTCTCCCTTGGCCTCTCTCCAGTAGATCCCAGTCTCTCCTCAACTGGGGAGCCCCAAACTGGAGCCAGGATTCCAGCTCTGGTCTCCCCAGGGCAGAGCAGAGGAGGAGGAGGAGGAGGAGGAGGAGGAGGAGAACCTCCCTGGATCTCCACAGCTGAGGAACATCAAGATTTATTTTTCTTGAGGAGGACAGAACCCTCTGGGATGTTGGGGGCAGACACTTGTCTTGCCTCCATTTAGAGATTTAGGAGCTGACAAAGCCTGAGGAGATACAACAAGGTTTAACTACTCACTGGATGCAAGAGCTTCTGCCTCAGTGGAAGGGACTTTGTAGATCTTCCCTCCCTTGTAGACAAAGCTCCCCTCGATCACCTTGAAGTCCAAGTAGCGAGTAACTTCTGTGTAGAGCAACATCTTTACCAACTGACCTGAAAAAAAAAAAAAAGGAGGTTTTGGCACAAATCAACCCCCTGCAGGCAGAAGCCAAGAGGAGGAGAGTGCTTGTCAGAAAGCAACAGCTCTCCTAACACAGCAAACCCCCCAAAAGCAGCAGCACCACCTGCAACCCACACATCTCTTACACCTTCGTGTAACAGGCAGGGTGTGGCAGATGCTCACTGGTGCAAACTGGTTGTAAGGTTTTCCTACAGGGAGCTGACAGCTTCCTTGAAACCTCTGAGTAAACCCCTTGCTCCAGCACATGGATTTGCTCCTCTTTCCACCCTGGAGTTTGTTCACACTCAGTGGTCACCTCTGACCCCAGAGCAGCTCCTCAGCCCCTCCCTGCAGGTCCAGCAGGGCCTGAGCACCACTTCTCCAGAAAATTTATCAGAAATTTGGCACACTCACTGTCCCCACCCACTGTCCCATCCCAGAGGGATGTTCATAGAATCCTTTTGGTTGGAAAAAACCCCTTAAGACAATCAAAAGGCCAAGGGTTAACCCAGCACTGCCAAGGCCACCCCATGGCCCTCAGCACCACAGCTCCAGGGCTTTGAAACCCCTCCAGGGCTTTGGGGACTCCCTGGGCCAGGCCCTGACAACCCTTTCCAGGAAGGAATTATTCCCAATCTCCAACCTAAAGCTCCCCTGGGCAACTCGAGGCCATTTTCTCTTCTCCTATCCCTTGTTCCTTGGAAGAAGGGACCTCTCTCCCCCTGGCTCCAACCTCCTTTCAGGAAATTGCAGGAGAAGCTCTCCTCTCAACCTCCTTTTTTCCAGGCTCAACACCCCCAGCTCCCTCAGATGCTCTTCTCAAGTTCTCCAGCCCCTTCTCCTGGCTCTCCAGCCCCTTTCCCTAATTCCATTGCCCTTCTCTGGACACACTCCAGCTCCTCAACATCCTTCTGCTTTTGGGGGGCCCAGAACTGAACAAAACACCTCCCAAAACCAAACCTTGACTGGAACCCAATCCAAGTCTCCCCACAGCACCTGCCAGACAGACACTCCACACCATCCACCTACCCCCTCCTGAGGCAGGGACAAGAAATTCAGGTAGGAAATGGCTGGAATTTGGTAAAGGGAGTTGCCCTTGAACTCATTTGCACTGGTAACCACCTTGACTAAGAGTGGATTTGGTGCAGAAAACCTCCCCCAGCACTGGGACACAGAGATTAAAGAATGAGGATCTGGAGCATCCACCAAAGGGGATTAAGAGTCACCATGGAACCAACTTTTTTCTTCCTAAGCCACAGAAGAATAACAAAAGAGAAACTCAGAGGGTCAGCTCTGCCTCAAAATGCAAACATTTTAAGGGCAGATGTTGCAAAAAGGGACACTCAAACCTTCCAGACACTGCTGGAGCCACCAAGCTGGAAAGCCCCAGGAAGCAGAAGGAATCAGCAGAGCAGAAGCTGTGGTGCCCCTGGCACAGATCCATGAAGATGACCCAGCTCTGATGGCTGCTTCCCTCCAGAGTGAGGAGGAGGAGGAGGTGGCTGAGGGGCTTTTTCATCCCCTCACTGCAGCCCTGGAGTCAGGCTGAGCTCAGGAGGAAGCTTTGGGAGCTCACTCACCATTAGCCATAAGGAATTTGGGGATTAGGTCCACGTTCCAGTCTCTCCCTCTCCCCATGGATTCTGGTGGAGCTCCTGGGAGATTAAACCTTTTGTAGAGCTTGGGAGAGAACACAAAACTTCTTACAGGCAGAGGAAAGATTTCTGGGGGTAATTTCTACCCACACTTGTACACACTTTCCACCCCCACATCTCCCCAGCTGAACATAACTCTTCAGAGCAAGTTTTTGGCCAGGCTTTTAGCTCCAGTTGGATGTTTGGATGCCCTGAACAACAGGACAGTAAATTCCTGCAGTAAAAATCAGGCAGCAATATCCCTGCTCATCCAGCTTTTCTTCCTCCAAGGTTTAAAAGCTTGGGAATGGATGAGCTGCTGAACCAAAACTCTGTTTAAGGTCCCTAACAGGTAATCTGATCAATGTGCCCAGCTCCAGGAGAGGGGGAGGCTTCTCCAGAAACTTCAATCAGGTTCTCCAATATAAATATTTAACCCAGTTAAGCTGGAAAGGACAGAAGTGATTTCCTGACATCTCATTAATCAGCCAGGCTGACAGCTTCTGAGGCTCCACAGTCACAGCTCACCCCAGGAGATGGCATCTGACCATCCCCAAGGGCTCTCAGAGAGAGGACCAAGCAGGGCAGAGAACACTTGGTGTTTGGTAGGGTGCTGGGAAAAAATCAGCAGGAACTCATTTTATGGCACTTCCACACCAGATAATAATGGCCAAAGAGCTCATAGAATTATGGAGTGGTTTGGGTTGAATCCCCTGTGCTGACTCCATTTGCTTTTCAGGGAATCCAGTGTTTGAGGCCAAAATCCCAAATTATAACAGAATCATGGAATGGGTTGGGTTCGAAGGGAGCTCAAAGCTCATCCAGTCCCAACCCCTGCATGGGCAGGGACACCTCCCACCAGCCCAGGGGGCTCCAAGCCCCATCCAACCTGACCTGAGACACTGCCAGGGATGGGGCAGCCACAGCTTCTGGGGGCAACCTGGGCACCCAGGGGCTCAGCACCCTCACCCCAAACAATTTCTCCCTCCCTCCCTCCCTCCCTGCCCAAGATCTCCTCTCCATCTCCCCTCTCCCAGCTGGAAACCCTTCCCCCTCGGAGGGTCCCATCCCTCCAGGCCCTTGTCCCAAGTCCCTCCCCAGCTTTCCTGGAGCCCCTTCAGGCACTGGAAGGTGCTCTAAGGTCTCCCCATTGCAGCCTTCTCTTCTCCAGCCTCAACACCCATGGAATTACACACTGCTCTGGGTTGGAAGGGACCTCAAAGCTCATCCAGTCCCAACCCCTGCATGGGCAGGGACACCTCCCACCAGCCCAGGGGGCTCCAAGCCCCATCCAACCTGACCTGAGACACTGCCAGGGATGGGGCAGCCACAACTTCCTTGGACAACCTGGGCCAGGCTCTCCCCACCCTCAAATTCCAGAATTTCCTCCCCATCTCCAACCTCAATCTCCCCTTTCTCTCCAAGTTTTAACCCATTTCCCTTCTCCTCTCCCTACCCCCCCGTGTCCAAAGCCCTCCCCCAGCTTTCTTGGAGCCCCTTCAGATATTGGAAGGTTGCTCTGAGCTCACCTGGGAGCCTCCTCTTCTCCAGGCTGAACAACCCCAATCCCTCAGCCTGGCTTCCCAGGGAGGTGCTCAGCCCTCTGAGCATTTGAGTGGCTCTGCTCTGGACACCTTCCAGGAGCTCTGTGTCCTTCTGCTCTTGGGGACTCCACAACTGGACACAGAGCTCCAGGTGGGGTCTCACAAGAATTTCTCTCCTGTTACAACATCCACTTGTCAAGCTCCAAACAAGGGTTTAGATGCTGAGAGCTTGAATCTTGGCTGGGAGCTACAGAAAACAAGCACCACCTGCCATGGATGAACTGATTTCTCCTCTGCTGTTGGAAGTGGCAGTGCCATAAAATGTTCTTCCTCCAAGAAAATCCTTCAGAGGAATGAAATTGAATTCCCAACCCCAAAGGTAGCTTGAAACAAAGCCTCCCTTCCCCTTTTGACATGCCTGGGGAGGTGATGATAAGTGGGTACTTACATCCTCCAGGGGTGTAATGGATGCACTTTCCCCTCCATAGTAAGAGTTCTGATCCATGTGAAGGACCTTCTTGCCATTCACTGACATGATCCCAGAGAGGATGCATTCCTAGGGGAAAAAAAATAGGATGGAAGGGATGGGTTAGTTGAGTTTCAGCCTCCTTCCATCTTTCCTAACTCAGAGCACGTTCAGGCAGGCTGCTGCATGCCCACCATGGGAGGCAGATGCATGGTCCTTGGGAAACAAAGGCATCAGTTGCCTCACTCCAAAGTGAAGAAGCTGCCAGATTTTTGTTTGGAACAGATTAACCCCTTGGGAGGTTTGCTCTCTGCTCCACACAAGCCAACCAAGAGGTTTCAAACTACACAACCACCACCTGCCAGGGCTTCTCTGAGGATAAATTCATGCAGAGGTTGATCCTGGCTGCCCCATCCCTGGCAGTGTCTCAGGTCAGGCTGGATGGGGCTTGGAGCCCCCTGGGCTGGTGGGAGGTGTCCCTGCCCATGCATGGGTTGGAACTGGAGGAGCTTTAAGGTCCCTCCCAACCCAGAGCAGTGTGTAATCCCATGGGTGTTGAGGCTGGAGAAGAGAAGGATCCCATGGGGAGACCTTAGAGCACCTTCCAGTGCCTGAAGGGGCTCCAGGAAAGCTGGGGAGGGACTTGGGACAAGGGCCTGGAGGGATGGGACCCTCCGAGGGGGAAGGGTTTCCAGCTGGGAGAGGGGAGATGGAGAGGAGATCTTGGGCAGGGAGGGAGGGAGAGAGGGAGGGAGGGAGAAATTGTTTGGGGTGAGGGTGCTGAGCTTTAGAACCAGGTTGCCCAGGAAAAGAGTCTCTGCCCCATCCCTGGCAGTGTTCAAAGCCAGGTTGGATGGGGCTTGGAGCAATCTGGGAGGGAGGTGTCCCTGCCCATGGCAGGGGGGTTGGAATGAGCTGAGCTTTCAGTTCTCTTCCAACCCAAACCATTCCAGGATTCTGTTTCTTGGGCAGGGAGGGAGGGAGAAATTCTTTGGGGTGAGGGTGCTGAGCCCCTGGGTGCCCAGGTTGCCCCCAGAAGCTGTGGCTGCCCCATCCCTGGCAGTGTCTCAGGTCAGGTTGGATGGGGCTTGGAGCCCCCTGGGCTGGTGGGAGGTGACCCTGCTCATGCTTGGAACTGGATGAGCTTGAAGATCCCTTCCAATTAAAACCTTTCTGTGATTTGGGCCAGATCAGGAAAATCTCTACTTCCAAACCACCAGCTGAGAGGCAGCACCCTCCTTGATGGGTGCCCCCAGGAGCATAAAACCTTGCCTTGAGGGACACCAAGCAGCCTCCTCAAAACCTCCACCTTTGGTATTTGCCACAAGAGTCAAAAGCTACTCTGAGAGGAGAGAGGTAGCAAAAAAAAAAAAAATCAAACCATTTGGGAGCTTCATCATCTCAGCAGACACTTTGCTCTCCTTGCTCTGCACACATTGAGATGAAACCCACCAGGAATCCTTTGAGCAGCAGCACCCAAACACAACACCCAGAGGCTGAGACCAAGCTCAGGGACCACAAGTTGAAGTTTGCAGAACCAGCTGAGGACTTGCCTGGTGAAATCCCCATTAAAACCCAGCTTTGCAACTAAGCCTGGTCACCAGCTCTGGCATGAACGAGTTGAAGAGCTTAACAGCAGCAACAAAAATGAATATTTGGATTTTTAGGACTGCTTGTGGTGGAGTTTTACTGCTCCTTCCTGCTCTGCCTCTCCAAAGGGAGAATGAAACTGCAGCTGAGCTCTTGGTCACCAGCAGAATCATCTCATTTGGGCATCCTGGTTCCATCTCATGTTCTTTTTTGTTAAAGCTGCTGAGATGCCACCAGAGCCCTCAGCCAAACCAGAGTTCAAAAGCAGAGAGCCTCCCACTGCACGTTGTCCACAGGGCTTGTAAATCCCCACTGGGGGTAAATCCTCAGTGTGAAGGAAGCTTTCAAAGCTGGGGAGGTTGAGGTTGGATTTCAGGAATCGTTTCTTCCCTGAAAGACTCTGGAAGGGTCTGTCCAGGGGAGTGGTGGAGTCACCATCCCTGAGGATGCCTGAAAAATGTGTGGATGCAGCCCTTGAGGACACTGTTCAGCTGGCTTGGTGGTGTTGGGCTGACTTGATGCTCTTGGAGGTCTTTTCCAACCTTCTCTGCTTCTAAAACCATCTCCAACTCCACCAGCCAAAGGCCAACCCAGGCTCCAGGCAGCTTTGCAGGAGGGGTTTTTTGTTTCCTAATGTCCCAACCCCTGGAAGAGGGCTGGGAGGCTTCACTTCCAGGTGACACTGGGCAAATCTTCCCTGCTGGGAGTGCAAGGCACTGCTAACCAGTCCTTCACCCCATGGGATCCCATGGGAATGCAGCTGAGGGCCCACAGAGCAAAGCTGGAGCTGCCTGAGTGGTGCAGAGCAAGCAAGGGGCACTCCAAGGTTAATCCCTGAAGCCACGGGTGATTTGAGGGCTTCATGACCACCACATGGATCAGGAAACAGGATCAGCTGCTCTGCTTCCCACAAAACCTCTCAGGGATCCATCAGCTCCTCCTCCAGGCACCACAGCATCTTCCCCAGCCTCCAGATCCCTCACATCCTTGCTAAAGCCAAGGAGAGACCCTTGCAGCAGACACAGCTGCAGCCAACCCTGTGTTCAGACACTATATAAAACCACCACAAAGCCCCACAAGGCTGAGGAACCACACAAATGAAGCAGAGGTGATTTTTATGGTGTCAATTAGAGGGTTAAGGAGACCCCACAAGCATTGTGGGACTGTCAGAACAAGTGTCTCCCAGTGCAGTGTCATCTCCTCAGTTAAAACTGAATTTCAGGGAGCCCCACTCTTAGGTTTGACTCTTTGCCTCTACCCTGGAGTTTTATTTCCCCTGGGAACATCTTTCCAAAACCCTGGCTCACCAGCTCTGCCAGATGGTGCTACAGGACCTGACAACGTCCACGCTGGAGCTGAGCCAGGAAGAAGCCAAGCAAGGATTTCAAAGTCAAAATGAGGATCAATGGGAGGAATAAAAGTCACAGCAAAAGCTGCAGCAGCCACAGGGGTCAGCCCAGATGTCAGCTGATTTCCTTCCTCCATTTAAGGAAGACTTCAAAGCATTTCTTGTTCTATCTTCTCAGCAAATCACCTCCCATTCAGTGTGTCTCCCTTCCACACACCCTGCCCCAGCTGCCAGCACTCCCAGAACAAATGTGGGTACCAGCAGAAGATATAAATAAAGTCTTAAATACCTCCTCCACCTTATTTTATACCCATTAAACACCAAGGTGGGGATATTATATATTAATTCTAGATTCTTTCATTCAGGGCTCACTTCACTGCCTCATTCTCATCACCCAAAAGCACTGAAATCCTTTGACTTCCAACGAGGCAGCAATGTGGTGATAAAACCACAGGAGACACACAATAGATTCATCCTCCCAGCTCAGCAATTCCTTTTGAAGTCCAGGCTGGCTGCCCTGCTGCCTCTACCCATCCATGGGGGCACAGATCTGTGGGTAGGAACTGCTCTGGTTACATCATTTGGGTCAGGGAATGAGGCAAACAAACTGTGCTGATAAGGGAAGGGCTGGAGATAGACTGCAAATAATTGGGAGAGGGAGAAGAATTAAAAAAAAAAAAAAAAAAAAAAGGGGGGAAGTGTCAGAATTCCAACCTGTGGCTTTCTGACCATGAACCACAGGCAGAGGGGTGATGAAACTCAGCAGGAAGGGGAAAGTGGGGAAAGCTCCAGGTGTTCTTCAGGTTGTGCTGCTGGAATCCAGGGCTTCAGGGCTCATGCTGGGCTGCCAAGAGCTGGGTTTGTCTTGCTGAATGAAATGAGAGAGCAAATCCTGACAGGGGGTGGTGGGGGTGGCAGTGCTGCTTCCAGCCAAAGAGCAAAGAACCCCAGAGCAGAACAGGTTTGGGATAAATTGGAGGGGAAAAAACACCAGGAGTTAAGGGGTAACTGGGAGGGGTGGTGTTTCTGTGCTTGTTTAAGACCATCAGCAGTCAGCAGGAGGCCTTCTGCACACTGAAGCCTTCATAGAATCTTTCAGGTTGGAAAAGAGCCTTGGGATGATGAGTCCAAGCATCATCCCTACCCTCCAATGTTCTCCCCTAAACCATATCCCCCAGCACCACATCTCAAACACATCCAGGGATGGTGACTCCACCACCTCCCATCCCAGGGTCTGACCTCTTTCCATGAATATTTTTTTTCCTAATGTCCAACCTAAACCAGCTTCAAGCCATTCCCTCTTGTTCCATCACCTGGGAGAAGACACCAGCACCAATGACCTTTCAGGTTCTTGGAGAGCTCTGAGGTCTCCCCTCAGCCTCCTCTTCCCCAAACTGAACAATCCCAGCTCCTCCAGTTAATTCTTCACAAGATTACAGCCCTGATCTTCAGGAAGGCTGTTCTGTTCCTCAGGGAAGGCTGTTCTTCAGGAAGGGCTGTTCTTCAGGGAAGGCTGTTCCTCAGGGAAGGCTGTTCTTCAGGGAAGGCTGTTCTTCAGGGAAGGCTGTTCCTCAGGGAAGGATGTTCCTCAGGGAAGGCTGTTCCTCAGGGAGGGCTGTTCCTCAGGGAGGGCTGTTCCTCAGGAAAGGCTGTTCCTCAGGAAAGGCTGTTCTTCAGGGAAGGCTGTTCCTCAGGGGAGGCTGTTCCTCAGGGAGGGCTGTTCCTCAGGGAGGGCTGTTCTTCAGGGAAGGCTGTTCCTCAGGGAGGGCTGTTCCTCAGGGAGGGCTGTTCCTCAGGGAGGGCTGTTCCTCAGGGAGGGCTGTTCTTCAGGGAAGGCTGTTCCTCAGGGAGGGCTGTTCCTCAGGGAGGGCTGTTCCTCAGGAGGGCTGTTCTTCAGGAGGGCTGTTCTTCAGGGAGGGCTGTTCTTCAGGAGGGCTGTTCTTCAGGGAAGGCTGTTCCTCAGGGAGGGCTGTTCTTCAGGGAAGGCTGTTCTTCAGGGAAGGCTGTTCCTCAGGGAGGGCTGTTCCTCAGGGAGGGCTGTTCTTCAGGGAAGGCTGTTCCTCAGGGAGGGCTGTTCCTCAGGGAGGGCTGTTCCTCAGGGAGGGCTGTTCTTCAGGAGGGCTGTTCTTCAGGGAGGGCTGTTCTTCAGGAGGGCTGTTCTTCAGGGAAGGCTGTTCCTCAGGGAGGGCTGTTCTTCAGGGAAGGCTGTTCTTCAGGGAAGGCTGTTCTTCAGGGAAGGCTGTTCCTCAGGGAGGGCTGTTCTTCAGGGAAGGCTGTTCCTCAGGGAAGGCTGTTCCTCAGGGAAGGCTGTTCCTCAGGGAGGGCTGTTCCTCAGGGAGGGCTGTTCCTCAGGGAAGGCTGTTCCTCAGGGAGGGCTGTTCCTCAGGGAGGGCTGTTCCTCAGGGAGGGCTGTTCCTCAGGGAGGGCTGTTCCTCAGGGAAGGCTGTTCCTCAGGGAGGGCTGTTCCTCAGGGAGGGCTGTTCCTCAGGAGGGCTGTTCTTCAGGAGGGCTGTTCTTCAGGGAGGGCTGTTCTTCAGGAGGGCTGTTCTTCAGGAAGGCTGTTCCTCAGGGAAGGCTGTTCTTCAGGGAGGGCTGTTCCTCAGGGAAGGCTGTTCTTCAGGGAGGGCTGTTCCTCAGGGAAGGCTGTTCCTCAGGGAAGGCTGTTCCTCAGGAAAGGCTGTTCTTCAGGAAAGGCTGTTCCTCAGGGAAGGCTGTTCTTCAGGGAAGGAGGGAAGGCAAGGTTTGGATGGATCTTCTCCAAGTAGGGCAACAGTTCAGAAAGGCTGAGACAGCTCAAGAGAAACTTGAGCCAAGCTGAGTCCCTCCACCAGTGCTGAGGGGAGGATTCTGCCCAGGGCAGTGAGCAAAATCCCTTCCACCTTCCAGAATGGGCCCTGGCAGAGCAAGAGCTCTTTCTTAGAAAGACAGCCTGGAGAAGAGAGGAGTCCACTGGAAGACTCCAGTGCTCTGCTGGGTTTGCAGGGTTTCACCTCAGGGCACACATGAATTTTAGTTGTTTTCAGATAAATCCTGCATCCATTTTGGTGTCCTCACCATACAGACATGGATCTGTTGGGATGAGTCCAGAGGAGGCCACAAAGATGATCCAGGGGCTGGAGCAGCTCTGCTACCAGGAGTAAACTGGGATTATTCTGCCTGGAGAAGATTCCAGAGGGTCCTTAGAGGTCAACAAGTCCAAGTGCATCCAGGTCAGGTCAGTCCCAGTTACAAGCTGGGTACAGAGAGGGTTGAGAGCAGCCCAGGAGAGAAGGATTTGGGGGTGTTGGTTGGTGAGAAGCTCAACGTGGGCCAGCAGTGTGCTCCTGGAGCTCAGAAATCCAACCCTGTCCTGGGATGTATCCAGAGGAGCAGGGCCAGCAGATCAGGAGAGGGGATTCCCAGCCTCTGCTCTGTTCTTGGGAGACCCCCAGCTCCAATCCTGCCTCCAGGTCTGGTGTCCCCAGCAGAAGAAGGACATGGATCTGTTGGGATGAGTCCAGAGGAGGCCCCAAAGATGATCCAGGGGCTGGAGCAGCTCTGCCATGAGGAGAGGCTGAGGAGCTGGGAGTGTTGAGACTCCAGGGGGACCTTAGAGCTGCCCCCCAATCCCTGAAGGGAACCTCCAGGAAGGCTGCAGAGGGACTTTTCAGAAGAGTGTCCAGTGCTAGGAGAAGGGGAAATGGTTTGAAAGTGCAGGAGAAGAGGTTCAGCCTGGAGCTTAGGAAGAAGTTCTTCAGGAGGAGGGTGCTGAGACTCTGGAACAGATTGCCCAGAGAAGTTGTGGCTGCCCCCTCCCTGGAGGTGTTCAAGGCCAGGTTGGATGAGGCTTGGAGCAACCTGGGCTGGGTGAGAGGTGTCCCTGGGCATGGAGCTTGGAGGAGATGAGCTCTGAGCTCCCTTCCAACCTGAACCATTCTGTGCTCACCATCCCTGCTCATCCTGAAGCTCATCCTGACCTTTTCCCTCTCCTGGCAGGGTGGTGAGCAAGAAGTCAGGCACAGAATTCCACCCTACACCCAACGTGCTGGACTCCAAGCTCTGCTTAGCCACACAAACTCCCAAAGCAATCCCTCACTGCACTTGAGCAATCCCCTCAGCTACCAGGGGATGATGCAAGGGATGGTGACACCACACTTGGTCCTCACAGTCACCTTCAAGTTCTTTATTTAGGCTCCTTAAGCAAGGAGGTCTGTGCCTACAAGATTAAATCTCTCTTCCACCCAAGAGTTTGGCTTCTCTGCTCCTCCAGAAAGTGAATCTGTATCTCTGGGATGGATTTAAGGAGGTTTAACCCAGGGAGGCAGCTGGCAGGTAAGAAGCTTAGCTCTGCAGACTGGTGGCCTGCACCCACTGAAAATCCAGCAGGAACGTGGTGCTCATCTCCTGGGGCTGAACAGGATGGTTGTGTGGAGCCCAAAATCCAGGTCAAATAACCCAGGACTTCTAGAACTGGATTAATTCCTCTCAGAAGGGCACAACATCCCATCCTGAAATGTCCTGGTGTTTGTACCGAGCCATTTCCAGACCAAAAAAAAGGTGGAAATTAAGGTGAAAAGAACAAAATGAAACCACTGGGTGTTCTCCAGCCTGCTGATCACCAGGCCAGATGAGAAATGGGTTTGTGCAGCAGGTGGGGAGAAAGATGCTGCTTAATCTGCAATGCAAGAAGCACCTCACAAGCCTAAGGATCTGAGAGCTACTAAGACTTGAGCAACCTGGAAAAAGCCATTCCCACCAACACTTCCAGGATGCAAGACCTGGAAAAGCCACCAACACTTTGCAAATCCCTGCCCTGTGGTGAGGACACAGAGGTTCCCCACTATCCAGGAGGAACAGAGAGCTCTGAAGTTCAGTTCTCCCTCCTGTAAATCAAAGCCTGTGGTATCAGCAGGACTTCAGGATTAAAGGCAGGCTGGGATTATTTGTCCCCATCCTGCTAAGAGGTCTCTGTCCAAACTTACTGCTGCAACAGGGATCTCCAGTTTGCAGAGAGAAGGGAGAAAGTGAAAATATTTTTGTGCCAGTAATCCCAATCCTGCCCAAACTCTTCACTCCTGGCTGAAGAAAAGATCAGCACCTGGAACGTTCATCTTGTGCTTCCAAATCCACCCAAAAGTGGAATTTCTACACCCACTCCCATAGCTGTGGCCCTGCAGACCCAACCAGCAGCACCACAACAGATGTCTTTGTGGCTCTTTATTTTTTTTCCTCTCTAAACCAACGAGTGAACTTTCAAAACCCAAAACCTCCTGCTGAGCAGCTGCTCATTGCCTCTCTCTGGATCACAGCTACTCCAGGGGAAGTCTTAGTGCTGGATGCCAGGACAAGTCAGTGACTCTCATGGGAGAAAATCTAAGCCCAGAAGATGGGGACAGCACCTTCTTGAGGATGGAGCACACAAGACCCCAATTTCATCTCTTTTTTGTTCAACAGCACCAAGATGGGTGGTGGCTGAGGTGCTTTTCAGAGAGGAGACACCAACTCAGCTACAGCAGCAACCTGATGGGACTCCAACACTACAGACAGTTCCAGCCAGGGGCAGTGCCAAGGAAAAGCTGGATGAAAACATCACCTGAAGCTTCCTGACAGCTCTTTGGGAAAGGGAAGAAACAACCCAAAGCATTCCCACGGCCTTTTCCACTTCCCTTTTCCTCAGGAAACTCAACTCTGCCAACACCAAAGGTGGAGAAAACCTCCAAACTTCCAGCTTGACTGGAAGACAGCATGAAGCCTTTTAGCCCAGCCTGAACCAACACTCCCAAACTACTCCCCAGCCAAGCTAAAACCACCAGGAACATCCCTGTGGCATCAGGACCTCTGCTTTTTATCCAGCTGCTCAAGAGGAGATGAAGTCCATCCTGCTCTAATTGCTATTCCAGAGGTCAAGTCTGCTCCTCAGGAACAAAAGAAGAGCTCTGGAGGCTCTGGGGTTTGGTCAGCACACCTTAAAATCCAGCCCTAATGTATTCATTTTAATCCAAATGCTGATCATTAGCATCAGCTTGTCTTAAAAGTGATTTCACAAGAGGCCTTTTGTCAATTTTACACTGGCACTTGTCAGGTTGAGATTAAGCAGGGTGCTTACCCACTTGATACCACAGCTCACTCTGAAGCATAAATTAACATTTTAATGGAGCTCAGATCTATTGGGAGGCCCCTTTACTAGGAGCTCATTATAATCCACCTCCCCAAAAAGTCTGTTTCCCTGCTTTGCTGAGCCACAGACAGGTTTCAAGCCAGACTGCAGCTTTCCCTATCAAAGGGAAGAAGCTTTTTAGCACCTAAAGTCATTCCTGCTACCTCAAAGGAAAAAAAAAAAAAAAAATAAAAAAAAAAAATAAAAAGCCTTGAGAGAAAGGAATGAAAGCAACCAGGAAAGTTGGGTTTACCCAATGGCAGCAGCTGGGAAGACACTCCCACGCTTTGCACATTTTCTTTGTGCCCCATCCTGGTTTTTAGTCTCATTATTCCCACCCTGGGAAGAGGGGAGGGGTGTGGGGAGGGGAGGATAAACAAGATCTGCCTTAAGCAGCCATGTCCTGTGTCAGCAGAGATGATGCTTCCACCACCCTGGCAGTCCCCTCAATCCCAGCCCCAAAGCCACAGTAGGAAGCTCCTGGATTTCTGGTTACAATCAGCACCAAGCAAGGGAAGTGGAGGAAATCCCTCACCACCAACCCCAAAGATCTCTCTTTTTGCCTGGTTAAGAGGAGGAAACAAAAGCAGGAAAGGTTTGGTGGTTGGGGGTGGGTTTTTTTTGGGTTGTTTTTTTCTCTTTTGAGCAGCCAGGAAAACCTCCTCACCACCATATTGGATTTTCTTCCCTCCTCCTTCAAACAATGCCCCTGCAACCCATCCTTCAAAGCCCTCCAGAACCCACAGAGGTGGATTCTTCACTTGGAAAAAAAGCAGGAATCAGAATAAATCCCCACCAGCAAACCTCATGGCACTGCTATTTTAGATATATATATATATAATAAATATTTTTTTCCCTCCCTTTCAGCAGCCTGCAGAACAAGCTGCATCCTCCACAATAGGACAAAGCCCCTCATCCCCTGCAGCACCCCCAGGTGCCATCAGCTGTCACTTTGCCTCAGGGACAACACGACAACACAAGAGAGGATTTTTTTGTTTTTTCGGGAGGGGGGAGGAGGAGGAAAGGGAGGGTAAATCAGCCGAATTTGACAGGCGTGCAAGGTTTGGCCGCCTCCCCATCCCCCTCCTGCTGCAGTCAGGGCTGGATGGAGGCGAAGGCTGCAAAGGCGGGGAGAGGAAAAGGGGAGGGGATGGATGGATGGGGAGGAGGGGGGGGGATAAACCAGGTCTTGCCTCCACCCTAAACCCGGTTCGGCTGCGGGGAGGGGCGGGCTGGATGGACCCGCAGCCACCTCGGCTTTGGGGAGTAAAGATTTTTTTAAAAAATCGTCATCAATTAAAAAATAAAATAAAAATATCAGGCGATAAAACCCCGTTAGCGTTTTATTGTCCCTCGTTCCCCGCCCTCCCTCTGCTAAACAACTGCATTTTTTGGGGGGGCTTCCCATCACCCCCACGCTGGAAAATGGGGTTGGAGTGGGGAGGGGGAGGCAGCCGAGGTGAAAGGGGGTGGGGGGGGGATGCTACACCCCAATATTGGGTTTTTTTATCATCATACAAAAACCAAAAAGCAGCCCCGGGGGTCTGGGGAAGGAGGGGGGAAAGGAGCCAGGTGGCTGAGGGAGGGGATGGAAAATTGGGGAGGGGGGGTTTATGGTAATTAAAGATGGGGGAAGGGATCAGGGGGTGGGGACCACCCAAAGCAGACACCCCAAGGTAAGATTTGGGGTGTGGGGGGGGAAGGAACAGGAACACAGGCACCCCAGGGTAATATTGGGGGGGGAAGAGAGAGAATCCAGGCACCCCAGGGTAATATTGGGGGGGGGGGGGGACACCCAGAGACCCCAGGGTAATACTGGGGGGGAATCCAGGGTAATACTGGGGGGGGGGGGGGGAGAGAACCCAGGCACCCCAGGTAATATTTTTTAGGGGGGAAGGAGGAGCCCATGCCCCTCAGGGTAATAATGGGGGGGGGGGGGGGACACCAGGCACCTCAGGGTAATAATGGGGGGGGAAGAAGGAACCTAGGGCAATATTTTTGGGGGGGAGGAGGAGGAACCCAGGCATTATAGGGTGATATTGGGGAGGGGAGAGGGAACCCAAGGTAATATTTTTGGGGGGAGAGGAGGAACCCAGGAATTATAGGGTAATATTGGGGAGGGAGAGGGAACTCAAGGTAGTATTTTGGGGGGGGAGGAGGAACCCAGGCACCTCAGGATAATATTGGGGAGGGAGAGGGAACCCAGGGCAATATTTTTGGGGGGGAGGAGGCACTTTAGGGTAATATTGGGGATGGGGGAGAGGGAACCCAGGGCAGGTTTTTTTGGGGGGAGGAGGCACCCAGGAATTAGAGGGTGATATTGGGGAGGGGAGAGGGAACCCAGAGTAATATTTTTTGTGGGGAGAAGGCACCCAGGCATTATAGGGTAATATTGGGGAGGGAGAGGGAACCCAGGGCAATTTTTTTGGGGGGGAGAAGGCACCCAGGAATTATAGGGTAATATTGGGGAGGGAGAGGGAACCCAAGGTAATATTTTTGGGGTGGGAGGAGGAACCCAGGCACCTCAGGGTAATATTGGGGAGGGAGAGGGAACCCAGGGCAATATTTTTTTTTGGGGGGGGAGGCACCCAGGAATTATAGGGTAATATTGGGGACGAGGAGGGAACCCAGGGTAATATTTTTGGGGGGGGAAGGAGGAACCCAGGCATTATAGGGTAATGTTGGAGAGGGAGAGAGAACCCAGGGTAATATTTTTTTTTGGGTGGGAGGAGGAAACCAGACACCATAGGGTAATATTGGGGGGGTGGGTGGGTAGCAGCAACCCTGGTACCTCAGGGTACTATTTAGAGAAGGAGGAAAACAGGAACCTTTTTTGCAGGAAATCAGAGAGGGGGGGTGGGGAGAAAAAAGGGGATTTATAAAGATGAAGTGACAGATTAAAAAAAAACAAAAAAAAAGACCACAGGGTCCGAAGGGAAGGGGTGATAACCAGGTAAGACAGCAGGGAACAGACCCCAGCATCCAAGGGAGAGGGAAGCAGAACCAGGGGCTGAGGAATCAGGGAGGGAGGAGGAGGAGAAGGAGGAGGGGGGGGGATGATAATCAGGTGATAGACGGGCAAAAGGACAGCGGGGCCCAGAGGCAACGGGGCTGAGCAGCCGTGTGAGGGATAAAGGAGGGGATGGAGAGGATGGGGTGGGGAGGGGGGGAACGGCGAGGCCCATCAGGGCGGCGGCCGCCTTGGGCAGGCCCGAGGCCCAGGCGAGCTGCGGCTCCTCCTCACCGTCAGGCCGGTGCCCAGCACGATCACGTCGTACTCCTCATTCATGGCGGCGCCGGGGGAAGGGAAGAACAGGGGGGGCGGTGAAACTTCTTTCGGGTCTCTCTCCGCCGGTCAGGGTCGGGAAGAAAGGGAAAAAGGGAAAAAATAAAAAAAAAAAATTAAAATAAAAAAAAAAACTGAAGGGAGAAAGCGGGCGTTGACCGAGATGAGGGAGAGGGAGAAAATGGAGCCCGAGCCGCTGCCGTGAGGGAGACCGCGGCCGGGAGGGGGCGTGGTCACCCCGCCTTCCCTCCCCCGCCTGCCAATCAACCCCCGGCGCCGCTCGCCATTGGCTGAGGGCCCCGTCGCTAAGGGGCGGGACTCGAAGCCTTGACGACGGCGCTGCCACCGTGGTGGGGAGCGGGCTGCGCATGCGCGGTGCTGCCACAGGGGTTTACATGCCCCCCCTTCCCCTCACTTACACACACACCACCCTCCTCCTTTTTTTTTTTTTTTTTTAATTCTCTTTGGGTTTTTTTTAAGCTCCTTACGCGCTCCTCAGTGCTGCGGGATGGGGTTCCACACCCTGCAGGGCTGCAGAGATCTTCATTTAATCACAGGGCTGCGGGGTGTGTCTGTGGGAGGCGGCTGAGGAGGTTGGAGGAGCGGGAGGGTCCGTGGAGCCCTCATGAAAATCCCCTCAGGGAGAGAAAAAAGCCCCGAGTGGGGGTGAGGGAGATTCCCTGAGAGAGTTGGGTGGAGAATGGGTGGAGAGGAGACCTGAGGAGAAGGACTTGGGGGTGCGGGGTGAGGAGAAGCACAAGAGAGGCATCAAACCCCCCATGTCCTGGGCTGCATCCCCAGCAGTGTGAGCAGCAGGGCCAGGGAGGGGATTGTCCCCCTCTGCTGGGCTCTGGGGAGCCCCCCCTGGGGTAAAGCTGTGTCCAGCTCTGGGGTCCCCAGCAGCAGAAGGACACGGAGCTGTTGGAGCCAGTGCAGAGGAGGCCCTGGAGCTGCTGGGAGGGCTGGAGCAGCTCTGCTCTGGAGCCAGGCTGAGAGAGTTGGGGGTGTTGAGGCTGGAGAAGAGAAGGATCCCATGGGGAGACCTTAGAGCACCTTCCAGTGCCTGAAGGGGCTCCAGGAAAGCTGGGGAGGGACTTGGGACAAGGGCCTGGAGGGATGGGACCCTGCGAGGGGGAAGGGTTTCCAGCTGGGAGAGGGGAGATGGAGAGGAGATCTTGGGCAGGGAGGGAGGGAGGGGGGGAGGGAGAAATTGTTTGGGGTGAGGGTGCTGAGCTTTAGAACCAGGTTGCCCAGGAAAAGAGTCTCTGCCCCATCCCTGGCAGTGTTCAAAGCCAGGTTGGATGGGGCTTGGAGCAATCTGGGAGGGAGGTGTCCCTGCCCATGGCAGGGGGGTTGGAATGAGCTGAGCTTTCAGTTCTCTTCCAACCCAAACCATTCCAGGATTCTGTTTCTTGGGGAGAAATTCTTTGTGGAGCTGTGCTCTCAGGGATGGAATGTTCTGCTTCTCAGGGATGGAA
The DNA here is from genome assembly GCF_036169615.1 of Heliangelus exortis. Taxonomy (NCBI): domain Eukaryota; kingdom Metazoa; phylum Chordata; class Aves; order Apodiformes; family Trochilidae; genus Heliangelus; species Heliangelus exortis. Next base: position 196,652,123 of record NC_092422.1, read on the forward strand.
GGGACCTCTCAGATCACCCACAGAATCACACAATCAGCCAGGCTGGGAAGGACCTCAGAGATCATCAACTCCAACCCTTGATCCACAACCACTGTGCTTCCCAGCCCATGGCACTGAGTGCCACATCCAGTCTCTTTGTAAAAACCTCCAGAGATGAAGAATCCACCCCCTCCCTGGGCAGCCCATTCCAATGCCTCATCACCCTCTGTGGAAAGAATTGTTTCCTAATATCTAACTTACCCAGTCCAGGGACACCTCCCACCAGCCCAGGGGGCTCCAAGCCCCATCCAACCTGACCTGAGACACTGCCAGGGATGGGGCAGCCACAGCTTCTGGGGGCAACCTGGGCCAGGGTCAACCATGCTTGAGGGTTGAGAGACAACAGCCAGAGAGTGAATCCTGGTAACTCCAAGGGGAAAAGAATGGAGTGACAATCACCAGCAGCTCTTAAGGGGCACACTCCAAACTTGTACATGGTTGTCCTGGTTTGGGCCAGGAGAAAGGGGATTTTCTGTCTTGTGCTTTTGCTTTCAGCTCAGTCTCTTGTCAGGAGCTGCACTTGCTGAAATTCACAGCAAGTTTCTCAGGCAGTGGCTGCTGCTGGGACTGAGCCCACTCCATGGTTATAGTTACTGCTGGAGAATGGGCTGCAGAGCCAAGGACACTGCTCAGCTCTGAGGAACATTTTGCCCTCCAAAAGGAGAAAAGGAGTCAAGAGGTCCCACCTGAAACCCTCCTGTGGGGAGGAACAGACAAGAGAAATGACCAGAATTGACCAAACAGAGGATTCCATCCCATCCACCTCATCCTCAGGAGAAATTGGAGGGATCCCCAGGCTCAAAGCCCTTCCTGCTTCCCCTTCTTCCCCTCTCCCTCTTTGCTTCAGCATCCTGGGAGGATTCCATCCCTTCCTCTGCCTCTGCTCCTGATCCATCCCAGCCTGAATCTGTGTGTTCCTGCCTCCAGCTCCCAACTGCTCCTGAGCCCAGGATTCCAGCCTGGACTTTCCCAGGGCTGCCCTGCAGCCTCAGTGGGGATGGGAGAGTTCTTGGGGGAGAGGGGGGAGGAACCTGGGATCCATTTTCCTGTAGATTTGTAGAGATTTAGTCATTTTTCCTATTTCTCATTCCTGTTCCATTCAAGCTGTGTAGTTTAGTTCCCAACCCATCAGTCTCTCTCCCTTATTCTCTCTCCTTTCTTTATCAGGGAGGGGAAGGGGATTAATAGGGAGCATCAGTTATTTGGTTTAATTGCCAGGGCAGTGTTAAACCCTGACAGTGGTCACCAACCTAAGAAAAACCCAGCAGATGGGATGAGGACTTCTTCAGTGTCATTGCAAGGAAACCTGGCTGGGCCACCCAGGCACTTGTGTCTTGGTGCTCCTGAGCTGAGGGAGGTGATGTTGTGACCACCAGGAGCAAAATCCATTTCATTTAACACCAAACTCCCTTCCTTTCTGGAAAGGTCTCCCTGCCTGCACCATGGGAGACCTCCTGTCCCCTGCTCCATGAGCCCCTCCCAGAATTTATTTCTTTTTCCTGCTTGGTGGAGAAGAATCTCCTTCAAAGACAGAGAAACAAGGCAGGGGAACACTGGCAAAAAGCAGGAATATTTAGGAGAGTTACAATGCTGCTGAGCCCTTGCTTCCTCCAAGCTCTCACCCCCTCCTGCAGCCCCAAATTAATTTTGGGACTGTGCTGCCTCTTCCTTGTGCCACACGAGGGGAGGAGGCTCCAACTGGACTCTGGTACTGGTTCTACTCCAGCTTAGGATCATCTCAGCAAATTCTGCTTGCAGGGACCCTGGGGTGGGGATTTCTCTCCCCAGCAGCATCTCAAACCCAGCCCAGGAGCAGCACAGCTTGGGCAGAGCAAAACCTTCCCCATTTCCTGAGTTACAGATCCCCTGATTTGGAGCATCTGCTGTCATCAAGGCAGCAGAATCCTGGTGGTTTCTCTCATTTTTTCTCATGCCCATATTTCTCTGCAAAACCAAATTCATCATTCCAGAGGCAGCCAAACCCAGCAGCTCATCCCTTTATCTGTATTCCAGGCTCTTAGAGACTTCCTGCCTGCATTAAATATTCACCAGGGTCTCTAAATGCTTCAAAAAGAAGGATTTTATTTCTTTTTTGAAATTCATTGCTGGTGAGAAATCTGTCTGGAATAACAAATCTCTTTTTCTGTCTGATCCAAAGACCCCTGACATCAGCACAAGGTCTCACTGGTTTCACCAAGTTGTGGGAGCAGTTTTGGGCCAAAAAAGGTTGAAGCAGCTTGAAAAGTCCCTGAGCTTGTCCTCTGCAGCTCAACCCTGATGAAGGAATTGTCACCAAGGGCTCAGTGACACTGCACCACACTCACCTTCTCCAGGGGGCCACTTCCAGAGCTTTGTGGACAGCAGGGCCATTTAGGGCTACAAAAAGCAATGATCCAGGTGTGTCTTCTCCCTCAGGATATCCATCCCATGGAGACATCCCATCAGGAGCTACAAAAAGTCCAGTAGCTTCAAGCTGTGCAGGATCCCAGAGGTGACCCAGCAGGGGCACCTTCCTTGGAGGGTGAAACTTGAGGGAGCTGCCACCTCAGCTCTTGGATGTGCTGCAGGAGAAGGGTTGAAGTTCAGCCCTAAAACTGGGAAAAGAAAGAAAAGCAGCCATGAGTTTACAAGGATGGGATCAGTACAGGAATATGACAGCCCCAGCCCTTTCCCCTCCATTATCTTTTTTGAGATAATCCTATTTAAATCATGTTTTTATGTCCATTTTGGACTCATGGAATGGTTTGGGTTGGAAGAGACTTCAAAGCTCATCCAGTCCCAACCCCTGCATGACCAGGGACACCTCCCACCAGCCCAGGGGGCTCCAAGCCCCATCCAACCTTCAAAACTTCCAGGGATGGAGCTTCCACCACCTCTCTGGGCAACCTGTTCCAGTCTCTCACCACCCTCATGGGGAAGAACTTCTTCCTAACTTCCAATCTCAATCTCCCCTCCTCTACTTTGAATCCATTCCCCTGCTCCTGTCACTCCCTGACATCCTAAAAAGTCCCTCCCCACCTTTCCTGGAGCCCCTTCAGATCCTGGAAGGCCACAATGAGGTCTCCTTGGAGCCTTCTCCTCTCCAGACTGAACAACCCCAACTTCTGGTAACAAGTTTTTAACTCAGTGCTTGTTCATCACCTACAGAGAGATTCACAGGTTCTCTGCAGCCACTGACATGGACATTAAAATATTCTAAACCATTTCTTCATCATTTTTCAGAAGGTTCCTTGGAGCTTTCTCCTCTCCAGCCTGAATAACCCCAACTCCCTCACTCTGTAGCTCCAAAGCCCTCTGAGCATCCTCGTGGCCTCCTCACTTCCAACAGGGCTTTGCTGACCCCTGATCAGTTCTCACACCACCAGGAACTCACCACCCTGAACTGAAACACCTTTCTCTTTTTGTCCCCAGTTGGTTTCAAGTGCTGATGTTGCTTTCCTGGAAAACCTGGAGCACTTCTGGCTTCCTGGCCAGCTCCTGGGCCAGTGTGCCTGTGGCATCTGGAGCATCCTTCAGCCCAGCCTGGAGCAGGATCCGTGCAGCACCAGCCTGCTGCCCAGCACAGGCAGTGTGCAGGGCTGGAAAAGGGGGGAGAAAACATCAAACTGGGAGCTGAGGTGAGTGTCCCCCCTCTGCTCTGGAGTCCCCAGGAGCAGAAGGACACAGAGCTCCTGGAAGGTGTCCAGAGCAGAGCCACTCAAATGCTCAGAGGGCTGAGCACCTCCCTGGGAAGCCAGGCTGAGGGATTGGGGTTGTTCAGCCTGGAGAAGAGGAGGCTCCCAGGTGAGCTCAGAGCAACCTTCCAATATCTGAAGGGGCTCCAAGAAAGCTGGGGGAGGGCTTTGGACACGGGGGGGTAGGGAGAGGAGAAGGGAAATGGGTTAAAATTTGGAGAGAAAGGGGAGATTGAGGTTGGACATGGGGAGGAAATTCTGGAATTTGAGGGTGGGGAGAGCCTGGCCCAGGTTGTCCAAGGAAGTTGTGGCTGCCCCATCCCTGGCAGTGTCTCAGGTCAGGTTGGATGGGGCTTGGAGCCCCCTGGGCTGGTGGGAGGTGTCCCTGCCCATGCAGGGGGTTGGGACTGGATGAGCTTTGAGGTCCCTTCCAACCATTTTGTGATTCTGTTATAATTTGGGATTTTGGCCTCAAACACTGGACTCCCAGAAAAGGAAATGGAGTCAGCACAGGGGATTCATTGAGGAAAAGAAAAGGAATTCTGGCTTCCCAGGGAGGTGCTCAGCCCTCTGAGCATTTGAGTGGCTCTGCTCTGGACACCTTCCAGGAGCTCTGTGTCCTTCTGCTCTTGGGGACTCCACAACTGGACACAGAGCTCCAGGTGGGGTCTCAGCAGAGCAGAGCAGAGGGGGAGAATCCCCTCCCTTGACTTTCTGTCTCTGCTTCTTTGGATGCAGCCCAGGACCTGCTTGGTTTCTGGGCTGTAATTGTGGCTCATGTTCAGCTTTTGATCCACTCCCAGCTCTTTTTCCACACTGCTGCTCCCCAGTGTGTCCTCCCTCAGTCTGTATTCATGTCAAGACCCTGAACTTGGCCTTGTTGGACCTGCTGAGGTTCAGAGTTACCTCCTGCTTCAGGCTGGGGTTGACCCTGAGGCCTCCTGCTCCCCGTGGATAATTCACGTGGGACACTTTTGGGTCTGGGTGAGAAGCTCCCCAGGAGGCAGTGACACAGAAAGGGAACTGGGGAATCAGCAGCTGTCAGAAGCCACCAAAATGTCCCTGGGGTTTGCCTGGTTTGAATTTACTCACTGAGGGGGTGGAAGGAGAGGTCAGGAGAGACATCAGAGTGCTCCTGCTCAACCATTATGGAGCAAACCTGAAAACTGAGTAAGCTGCCAATTTTGGCAGTGGTTGAAACCATTTCAGTAAAGTTTTGGGGGGTTTTTTTGAGAGAGAGAGAGATGGGGATGCAGGAGATGCCTGAGACTCATTCTGGGAATGGCAACTCAGTGGCATTGCTATAGCAACCATCCTGATGTCCAAGCTCTCTGAAATTATTTGCTCATAAGCCTCAGGTCCTGGGTGGTTTGCTGAGAGCTCCTGCAACCCCTGTCCTGCTCTGCCCACCCTCCCTCCCCTGACCAGTACAAACTGGCTGATTTCAGGCAAATTTGAAAGCAAATTTGAAAACCCAGAATGGGTTGGGTTGGATGGGACCTCAAAGATCATCCAGATCCAACCCCTCTGCCAGGGACACCTCCCACCAGCCCAGGATGCTCCAAGCCCCATCCAACCTCGACCTGAACACTTCCATGGATGGGACAATGGAGCTGGGAAAGGGTCTGGAGCATAAATTTGCTGAGGGAGTCAGAGTCAGGAATGAATGAAGCCCCACAGCTCTTCTGGGATTTATTTTCCTCCTGCCTGCAAACTCTTTGCAGCTGAAAGGAATTTATTCAGCCACTCAACTGAAACCAGAAGCTGTGGAGCAAAGCAGCTCTTAAAAAAAATTGTAATCTGCAGCCTAAAATTTATCATCTTATCATCCCAAAGTCTGCTCACCCATGAAGGGACTGGCTCCCTTGAAAGACAGCTTGGGCAATGAAAGGTTAAAACTCTCTTTTGAATGCTTCCTGAGCTCATTGCCCTGCAGGATCTCTCACTGCTGCTGCTCTCCTTCCCCCCACTTTGCTGCAGGACAGCCCTGTCCTCACCTCCTGGCAAAAGGGCTTCACCCCTGAAATCCCAACCACCAGAGCCTGAGCCCAGGAGATCCTCTGCACATTTCCTCCTCCTGGGCTCCTTTTCAGATCCTCAGCAATGACAGAGTCACCCTGGCTGTTCACACTCCTCCTCCCTGATGGCTCCTGGGCAAAGCAGGGCCCAGCACTGACCACAGAATCATTTCAGTTGGAAAAGACCCTGAGGATCAAGTCCAGGCAGAAACCCAGCAGTGCCAAGGCTGGGCTGGGCTGGGCTCAGCAGTGGGGTGGGCAGCAGGAGCAGGGCAGGGATTGTCCCCCTGTGCTGGGCACTGGGGAGGCTGCACCCCCAATCCTGGGGTCAGTTCTGGGGACCTCAGGAGCAGAAGGAGATTGAGGGGCTGGAGAGTGTCCAGAGAAGGGAATGGAGCTGGGGAAGGGGCTGGAGAGCAAGGAGAAGGGGATGGAGAACATGGAGGAGGGGATTGAGATCTTCTGAGGGGGGACTGAGGAGGCTGAGAGGAGACTTCTGGCTCCCTACAACTCCTTGGAAGGAGGTTGGAGCCAGGGGGGTCTTGGTCTCTTCTCCCAAGAAAGAAATGATGGGATGAGAGGAACCAGCCTGAAGTTGTGCCAGGGGAGGTTTGGATTGGATATTAGGAACAATTTCTCCCTGGAAAGGGTTGTTAGGTCCTGGCCAGTGGTGGAGTCCTCATCATCCCTGGAGGGGTTTTAAAGCCTGGGTATGTGCAGCAATTTCTTCTCCAGAAGAGTTGTCAGGGCCTGGCCCAGGCTGCCCAGGGCAGGGCTGGAGTCCCCATCATCCCTGGAGGGGTTTCAGAGCCTGGGGATGTGGGGATGAGGGACAGGGGGTGGGGAGTCCTTGGGCAGTGCTGGGGGAACACTTGGACTCCATGATCTTGAAGATCTTTTCCACCTTCACCACCTCAACCACTAAATCACCTCCTGAGGCCCCACCTCTACCCATTTTTAACCCCTCCAGGGATGCTGACTCCACCCTGGGCAACCTGTGTCAGTGCTTCACCACTCTTTCAGTAGAGAAATTTTTCCAATTTGAGGCAATTCCCCTTTTCCAAAGAGCTCTCCAAGTGCAGAAGATTTCTTGGCTCCTACAGGGACACCAAATCCCAACACCTCCAAACACCACTGTCCAGTGGCCCATGGACAAAACACTGAAACAGGCTCAGCATGGGACTGAGCAACACACAGGGGGCTGCTTCTCCTCTCCTGGGTTTCCCTGAATTCTGCACAGTTCCTTGGACAGGAGCAGGAGGGATGGAAGGAGAAGAATTAGATGTTAGACATTTATTCTCACAGCAGAATTTTGGGCTCTTACCTGCAAATGCCATAATCTTCACTATTTGGCCCTGTTCAATTTTGTGATTCAAAATCCTTTGCTGTTCATGGCTCAGCTTTAGGGTTAGAACAATTTATTCTATAAAATGGTTGTCAGGGCCTGGCCCAGGCTGCCCAGGGCAGGGCTGGAGTCCCCATCATCTCTGGAGGGGTTTCAGAGCCCTGGGGTTGTGGGGATGAGGGACATGGGGTGGGGGTGGCCTTGGTTAATGTTGGTGGCTGGGTTAATGTTGGACTTGGTGATCATTTCAAGATCTTTTCCAAGCAAAACTACTCAATCATCTGATAAATCTGGTGGCAAGGAGTGGCACAGCTCCTAAGCTCCCCCAAAATTTCATGAGAAACACCAATCTGCATCACTTTTGTTCTTCCCCCAAGGGAAAGGCCCCTGAGTGTGGGCTCAACCACATCACCAGACATCAAAAAGTCCAGCAGAAAAGAAAACTGCAAAAAATAAACCCTACAAACCCTAAAGCCCCAAGTTTTAGATACCTCCTGCTCCATGAGCCTTTTGCATCCATACTTCTGACATCTCCTTGCACACCCAACTGAGCAGACACAGCATGGGCAGCTTGGGGTCCTGGTTCCTAAATCACACTCTTGACTTCAGACCCAAAGAAGATGAAGAAATTCCTTACCAGAACGGTTCTTCCCATCCCTGGCATGGATATCAGCCCCCAGGGACAGCAGGGTCTGGATGGTCTGTGTGTGTCCTTCCTGCAGAGGTGACCAGAGACAGGGGGATTATTTGTTGAACTTCTCACCTTTCCACTGAAGCAGACATGGGGGAAGCACCAGAGAATCATTAAGGTTGGACAAAGCCTTCAAGGTCATCATGGAGTCCAAACACCACCTAACTCTGCCACCCATGAACCCAACTCCACAACTCCCACAACCACTGAACCATCTCCTGAAGAGCCACATCCAAATGTTTCTTCAACACCTCCAGGGATGGTGACTCCACCACATTCCAAACCCTCACCACTCTTTCAGTAAAGAAATTGTGCCCAATATCCAACCCAAACCTTCCCTGGCACAACTGGAACTCAAGGATCACTCCAGGGCTCCTGATGGACCATCCATAAGTGGCAGCTGGCTGTTAAAAAGATTTAATATAGAACTAGAGAACCACAGAATGTTTGGGTTGGAAGGGACCCCAAAGCTCATCCAGTTCCAACTTTTATCCATGGGCAGGGACACCTCTGTGACCTATTTAAGGACACCCTGCTCTGGCATGGGGGGTGGACCTGGGGGTCTCTTGGGGTCCCTTCCAACCCCTGATATTTTGTGATCCTGTGTGTGCTGGGGCCTGAGGAGTGGAGAGAGAGGAGATCTGAAAGTCTTGAGGCTGCCAAAAGGAGTTGGAGTTTCCTCCTTGAGTGCTCAGGTGCTGGGCAGAGTGATGCCCTTGGGTTCCTGCACCCCTTGTGGGGATATGGATCATGGAATGGATCCTGGAATGGTTTGGGTTGGAAGGGACCTTTAGGATCATCCAGTCCCAACCCTGCATGGGCAGGGACACCTCCCACCAGCCCAGGGGGCTCCAAGCCCCATCCAACCTGACCTGAGACACTGCCAGGGATGGGGCAGCCACAACTTCCTTGGACAACCTGAGCCAGGCTCTCCCCACCCTCAAATTCCAGAATTTCCTCCCCATCTCCAACCTCAATCTCCCCTTTCTCTCCAAGTTTTAACCCATTTCCCTTCTCCTCTCCCTACCCCCCCGTGTCCAAAGCCCTCCCCCAGCTTTCTTGGAGCCCCTTCAGATATTGGAAGGTTGCTCTGAGCTCACCTGGGAGCCTCCTCTTCTCCAGGCTGAACAACCCCAATCCCTCAGCCTGGCTTCCCAGGGAGGTGCTCAGCCCTCTGAGCATTTGAGTGGCTCTGCTCTGGACACCTTCCAGGAGCTCTGTGTCCTTCTGCTCTTGGGGACTCCACAACTGGACACAGAGCTCCAGGTGGGGTCTCAGCAGAGCAGAGCAGAGGGGAGAATCCCCTCCCTTGACTTTCTGTCTCTGCTTCTTTTGATGCAGCCCAGGACCTGCTTGGTTTCTGGGCTGTCAGCACACACTGAGGGCTCACCTGGAGCTTCTGGGCCACCCCCACCCCCAAATCCTTCTCCTCAGGGCTGCACAAATTTGTTTTCCTACACCCCAAGCACCACCAGGATGCAGAGTTGGCTTTTACTGGGGCAGATTTCAGCTCCCAGAGCAGAACCTGGTGCTGATGGGGCCCATTGCCCTCAGGCATCCCCATTTCCTACAGGAAAGGAGACACCCAACACCACCCACACCAGCACCCACAGTGTCCTCTCTCTTCCCTCCAGTTTGAAACCCCCTCCTCTCCTCTTCCTCTCTCCTGAGGCTTCTCCATCCTCTCTCCTGACAGAACACCTCCAAGTTTGTAATTACTTCATCAGGGCCATGAATTTGTCATGTGGCATGAGACTGGAAGGCTCTTTTTAGCCCCACCACCCACTTTTTCCCCCTCCCACACTGTTCTATATTTTAGTAGCATTTTCCCCACCACCACCACTTCCCAAGGATCCCATTTCCCAGCTCCAAACACCCTCCCCTCCCTTCTTCTGACTGTGCCACCAAGCCAGGAGCTGCTTCAGCTGCCACAGCCTTGGCAGCAAATGGAGTTGGGAGTGTAATTAGATTTCCATGTATTTATAAATGCAAAGTAATGAGGAAAAGAAGAAGAAGAAGAAAAAATAAAACAACAAAAAACCAAACCCAACACAAAACCCACCAGCCAAATAAATGGTGCTGTAAATATAAAGTGACACTGAGCCTTGGGGAAAAAAGAAAAACCCATCAAATCACTCCCCAGTCAGGCACTGGGATCTTCTCCAAGGCACATTATATTCCCCAGCAGCCCTGCTGGAAAACCTACCCCTGGCAACCAAAAGGGCTTCCAAGATGGTTTCTCCAAGCATGAGGAAGGGAAGCTGGGAGAAAAACTTCCTTTGTGGGAGCCAGCAAATGCCAGGGCTGGGTCCTGCTGGAGGAGAATGCAGCTCCCAGCACTCCCAGTGTCCCTGATGCTTTTGTAGGAGCTGGGATGCTGCTCTTCCTGCTACAGGGACAGACCAGGACCTGAGTGCTGCATGGTAAAACCCACAGAATTGTTTGGAAGGGACCTTAAAGCTCATCCAGTTCCAACCCCCTGCATGGGCAGGGACACCTCCCCCAGCCCAGGGTGCTCCAAGCCCCATCCAACCTGACCTGAGACACTGCCAGGGATGGGGCAGCCACAGCTTCTGGGGGCAACCTGGGCACCCAGGGGCTCAGCACCCTCACCCCAAAGAATTTCTCCCTCCCTCCCTGCCCAAGAAACAGAATCCTGGAATGGTTTGGGTTGGAAGAGAACTGAAAGCTCAGCTCATTCCAACCCCCCTGCCATGGGCAGGGACACCTCCCTCCCAGATTGCTCCAAGCCCCATCCAACCTGGCTTTGAACACTGCCAGAGATGGGACAGAGACTCTTTTCCTGGGCAACCTGGTTCTAAAGCTCAGCACCCTCACCCCAAACAATTTCTCCCTCCCTCCCTCCCTCCCTCCCCAAGATCTCCTCTCCATCTCCCCTCTCCCAGCTGGAAACCCTTCCCCCTCGGAGGGTCCCATCCCTCCAGGCCCTTGTCCCAAGTCCCTCCCCAGCTTTCCTGGAGCCCCTTCAGGCACTGGAAGGTGCTCTAAGGTCTCCCCATGGGATCCTTCTCTTCTCCAGCCTCAACACCCCCAACTCTCTCAGCCTGGCTCCAGAGCAGAGCTGCTCCAGCCCTCCCAGCAGCTCCAGGGCCTCCTCTGCACTGGCTCCAACAGCTCCGTGTCCTTCTGCTGCTGGGGACCCCAGAGCTGGACACAGCTTTACCCCAGGGGGGGCTCCCCAGAGCCCAGCAGAGGGGGACAATCCCCTCCCTGGCCCTGCTGCTCACACTGCTGGGGATGCAGCCCAGGACATGGGGGGTTTGATGCCTCTCTTGAGCTTCTCCTCACCCCACACCCCCAAGTCCTTCTCCTCCATCCAGAACTTTGCAGAACCCACAGCCCTCCAGGCTCTGCTTCCCACACAGGCAGGAGGTGGGAGGAGGACAAAGCCCAAACAACTCTCAGTGCCTGGAACTCAAAACAGCTCCTGTGTGAAGGACACAGATAACACCCAGGAGCTCCCTGCACCTTCCCATCTCTCCTTTTCTCTCACCTGGCCATGGGCAGGCCAGGATCCAGCCTGCTGGGACAAAGATTTGCTGTGTAAAAATCATTAGAGCATGGGACTGGTCAGGAGGATCAGCTTGGTGTCCTCCATCAGTGACAAACACCTAAACCACCCTGTTTTAGATGCCTGCCCACCAACTGGAGGAGCCTTTTCCCAAGCCAGGGACAAACCTTGGCTGCACAGTGCAGTGCTGTGAGCTGGAGGCTCCTCACTCTCTCGTTGACATCAACACCCAGCTCAGAGACAAGAAACTGGATGGCTTCATCCTGGGCAGTGACAGCTGCTCTGTGCAGTGCTTGAGCACCCAGAGCATCCACAGCTGTAGGACAGGCCTGAAATGGAGGTGGAGAGAAAGGAAAAACAATCAAGAGCTTGGCCAAACCTTCAGGAACAGTTGTGGGGCTGCAGGAGAATTGTGTCTGATGGCAAGGGACATGTGGGAGGTCAGCAGCAAGCCCAGTGCAGCTCTAACACCATGATTTGCAGAGCAGAGTCAGCTCTCTGCTGAATTTGGGAAGTGAGAAGCAAAACCAGCACCAAAAAAAGAACCAACTCTACAGAATCACAGAATCAGCATGGTTGGAAAGGCCCTTCAAAATCATTGTGGGCAACCATCAGTCCTACACCACCTCAACCACTAAATCATCCCCCAAAGCCTCACACCTACCTGTTTTTTTAACACCCCCAGGGATGGTGACTCCACCACCTCCCTGGGCAACCTCTCCCAGTGCTTCACCACTCTTCCAATGAAGAAATTTTTCCTGAGATCCAATCTGAACCTCCCCTGGTGCAACTGGAACCCATTGCCTCTTGTCTATCTTCAGCTGAAGCACGTGTGATGGGTTCAACTCTTTAAAGCAGCAGGAAAAAAACCATCTCAGAGCAACCTTCCAATATCTGAAGGGGCTCCAAGAAAGCTGGGGGAGGGCTTTGGACACAGGGGGGTAGGGAGAGGAGAAGGGAAACGGGTTAAAACTTGGAGAGAAAGGGGAGATTGAGGTTGGAGATGGGGAGGAAATTCTGGAATTTGAGGGTGGGGAGAGCCTGGCCCAGGTTGTCCAAGGAAGTTGTGGCTGCCCCATCCCTGGCAGTGTCTCAGGTCAGGTTGGATGGGGCTTGGAGCCCCCTGGGCTGGTGGGAGGTGTCCCTGCCCATGCAGGGGTTGGGACTGGATCAGCTTTGAGGTCCCTTCCAACCCAAACCATTCCAGGATCCTATGAAAATATGGTTTTGGGGTCTATCTCCAGCTGAGATATAAAAGCCCCAAGTGCTGTTCCAGGGAGTGTTTCAGAGCTGCACAACCCAGGGGCATTTGGATCTCCTTGCATCCAGTGTCCATCAGGATGCCCAAAGATGGGAGAACTTCAGTCCTTCCATCAGCTGATTTAACTGAGCCACTTGGGGGGTTCTGACCCTGCAGAAGGGGACAGGGCTGAAAGGACCCAGATGACAGAAAAGTGACCCAAGCACAGCCCTGACACAGATTATCCTGGGGATAAATTTCCCAGGATTGCTGTGGCTGCCCCATCCCTGGCAGTGTCTCAGGTCAGGTTGGATGGGGCTTGGAGCCCCCTGGGCTGGTGGGAGGTGTCCCTGCCCATGCAGGGGGTTGGGACTGGATCAGCTTTGAGGTCCCTTCCAACCCAAACCATTCCATGAATTAATTTCCAAGCTTCATGCTGGTGGAGAAGAGTTTGGGCACAGGCATAGGGAGGGAGGTGGGTGAATGACCTCATGAGATCTCTCTCTGTGAGTTTCTGAGTGTGAAGCAGAAAGAGATAAAAAAATCAAGAAGTTGTATCAGAGAAACCCACCCAGAGGACACAATCCACCCTCTTGATATCAAGTGGGCCTGACTCATGGTTGGATAAAACCCAGAAGGTGGCAACAGATCCAGTGGTGCTTCATGGCAGGAAGCCAGGGCACTGCAATGAGGGAATTAAATCACCAATTCCAGCTTCATTCCCTGAAATGTGAGACTGAGAACATAACTCCACAGATTTTATCCTGAAGGGGCAGAGGAGCAAAGATAATGAGAGTCTTCTGAAGTCATCAAGCACCTACAGGCCCAAACACAAACCTGGGCATCAAACCCATCTCTGCTGGGGGTGAAACAAGAATCATGGAATCACAGAATGGGTTGGGTTGGAAGGGACCTTCCAAGGCTTCTGATCCAACCCCCTGTGTCCCTGGGCACATCTCCAACTACAGGAGGTTTCCCAGAGCTCTGTGCAACCTGGCCTTGAATGGTTCCAGGTATGGGCTACCTACCACCCCTCTGGGCTATCTGGGCCAGTGTCTCACCACCCTCATTGGAAAAGAGATTTTTTTTCCTTATATCCAGCCCAAATCTCCCCTCTTTGAGTTTAAAACCCAACCACAGAATTGTTGTGGTTGGAAAAAACCTTCAAGATCACCAAGTTCAACCATGACCCAGCTCTACCAACCATTAACCCAACTCTACCAACCATAACCCAGCTCTACCATTAACCCAACTCTACCAACCATAACCCAACTCTACCAACCATTAACCCAACTCTACCAACCATAATCCAACTCTACCAACCATAACCATCTGCCCCTGTGCTCAGCTCTGGGGAGGCCACAGCTTGAGTCCTGTGTCCAGTTCTGGGCCCCTCAGCTCAGGAAGGAGATTGAGGTGCTGGAGCAGGTCCAAAGGAGGCAACTGGGCTGGGGAAGGGATCCAGCACAGATCCTCTGAGGAGAGGCTGAGGGAGCTGGGGGTGTTGAGGCTGGAGAAGAGGAGGCTCAGGGGAGACCTCATCACTCTCTCCAACTCCCTGAAAGGAGGTTGGAGCCAGGGGGGGGTTGGGCTCTTTTCCCAGGCAACTCTCAGCAAGACAAGAGGGCACAAGAGGTCTCAAGTTGTGCCAGGGGAGGTTTAGGTTGGACATTAGAAAGAATTTCTTTCTGGAGAGGGTGCTCAGGCATTGGAATGGGCTGCCCAGGGAAGGGGTGGATTCTCCATCCCTGGAGATATTTCCAAAGAGCCTGGATGTGGCACTCAGTGCCATGGGCTGGGAACTGCAGTGGGAGTGGATCAAGGGTTGGACTTGATGAGCTCTGAGGTCCCTTCCAACCCAGCCAATTCTAGGATTCTATGATAACCCAACTCTACCAACCATAACCCAACTCTACCAAGTCTGGTGTTTAACCCATGGCCCCCAGCACCACCTCCCCACAGCTTCTAACACCTCCAGGGATGGTGACCCCACCACCTCCCTGGGCAGTCCCTGGGTGTTTGAAAACCCTTTGGGTGAAGAAGTTTCTTCTTATCTCCCATCCAAACCTCCCCTGGTGCAACTTGAGGCCATTTCCTCTTGTTGCTTATTACTAAGAAGAGACCAACCTCCCTTTCAGGCAGATGCAGAGACCCTCTGAGCCTTCTTTTCTCCAGACTGAGCAACCCCAGTCCCCTCAGAGGTTCCTCCCAAGCTTTTTCTCTAAAAACCATCACTCTTTGCCCTCTCATGGTGAGGCCCTGCTAAAAAGTTTGTCCCCAGGAGAGAGGCCCAAGCCCAGCTCCCTGTGGATCAGCCATTAGGTGGGCTCCAAACCATCTCACAATAAATAATGCAGTGGTCTGGGTTGCAGTGAGCACAAGTGACTCTAATGTCATCCCTATTGTCCCTCCTCTGGTGGTGGAAATTGGAGAGGACTTGGAGTCAACATGAGAGCAGCAGCTGTCACAGGAGAGGGAGGCCAGAGAGCTGCCAGATGCTTCTGTCTGACCCACCAGAGCCTCCACCTTGAGTCCCAGCACTCCCACTTTCTGGTTTTGGCTTTGATGGAGCTGTCCCTGCCGTGCTGGGCAAGTGCTGTCCCCTCCTGTCACCAATATCCATCCCTCCTCACCAGCTGAGGGGACAAATCCCTGCCCCAGGGTGAGAACTTCCCCATGAGCTGAGTTCCTTAGGTGGCAAAATCTTGCTCATCTCCTTCTTTTACAAATTGATTCTTTAAAACTGGGGAGTTTGCTTCTTTACCACAAGAACAGGGAGGTTCTGGCTGCCCCATCCCTGGCAGTGTCTCAGGTCAGGTTGGATGGGGCTTGGAGCCCCCTGGGCTGGTGGGAGGTGTCCCTGCCCATGCAGGGGGTTGGGACTGGATGAGCTTTGAGGTCCCTTCCAACCCAAACCATTCCAGGATCCTATGAAAATATGGTTTTGGGGTCTATCTCCAGCTGAGATATAAAAGCCCCAAGTGCTGTTCCAGGGAGTGTTTCAGAGCTGCACAACCCAGGGGCATTTGGATCTCCTTGCATCCAGTGTCCATCAGGATGCCCAAAAGAGAAGAAAAAAATAGAAGAGAAAAAAGAGAAAAGAAAAGAAAAAAAAAAAGTGAAAAGAGAAAAAAGAGAGAAAAGAGAAGAAAGAGAAAAAAGAAGGGAAGGGAAGGGAAGGGAAGGGAAGGGAAGGGAAGGGAAGGGAAGGGAAGGGAAGGGAAGGGAAGGGAAGGGAAGGGAAGGGAAGGGAAGGGAAGGGAAGGGAAGGGAAGGGAAGGGAAGGGAAGGGAAGGGAAGGGAAGGGAAGGGAAGGGAAGGGAAGGGAAGGGAAGGGAAGGGAAGGGAAGGGAAGGGAAGGGAAGGGAAGGGAAGGGAAGGGAAGGGAAGGGAAGGGAAGGGAAGGGAAGGGAAGGGAAGGGAAGAAAAAAGGAGAAGAGGGTGCTGAGCCCCTGGCCCAGGTTGTCCAAGGAAGTTGTGGCTGCCCCATCCCTGGCAGTGTCTCAGGTCAGGTTGGATGGGGCTTGGAGCCCCCTGGGCTGGTGGGAGGTGTCCCTGACCATGCAGGGGTTGGGACTGGATGATTTTTAGGGTCCCTTCCAACCCAAACTATTCCCTAATTCTATGAATAAGCTTGGAAATGACCCCTAAGATCATCAAGTCCAGCCCAACACCACCATGCCAACCAAACCCTGACCTCAAGTGCCACGTGAACACATTTTTTGAACACACCTGAAGGACAAATATCCATAAAATGCCCAAGAAATGTGGGATAACTTTCCCACACAACCCTGCAGCCCACATCTTGCTTCATCTCAGACACCCACTTCCTTTTCCCTTCCAACTCAAACCATCCTATGATTCTATGAGTTTGGGGATTTGCTTCCTGGCAATGATTTGGTGATGCTGAAGGCTTGGATTGCTTCTCCTGGCAGTTTTGGTCAGGTCCTGGAGGTGGCAGGTGAGGTTTTTTTGGCACTCACCTGGTGTTTCTCCAGCAGCACCCTGGCAATGGCAATGTGCCCATTCTGGACAGCATCCATAAAGGGAGTGACTCCACATCTGTCTCTGCTGTCAGGTTTGTACTGGCACCTGGGAAGGAAGAAAAAAAAAAAAAAAGCAGGACAGAGTTGTTGATGGCTCTAAAATTCTTCCTGCACAGTTTTTTTTCCACTGAAGGCAGGGAGGAGTTTATCAGAAGAAGCATAAATTGGTCCTGGTCAGGCTGCAGGAAATCCAGGGCTCTGTGGATCATTTTTATTTCCCTTTTCCCCCTGACCAGGGGGTCTCCAGGAGGGGGAAAACCTCCTGGATCACCACCAGGTAGAAAATCAGAGCCCTGAGGTCTGGCTGAGGTTAAAGCTGCCTTGAAGGGGGAGATGACTGAATGAAAATTGGAAGCTCCCATCACTGGGCTCCATCTCAGCTGGAATGAACAAGGTTGGGATGAGTGGGCTAACAGGAGCTGTGTGACCAGCAGGGACTGGGATGTCCAGGGAAAGCTGGAGCAGCTCTGGTTAGGAAGATAATAGGGTGAGGAGAAGAATATGGGGCTGAATGGAAGCCACTTCCCAGCAATCTGCCAAGATTTGAAGGCTGAAAATACAAAGCCTGGAGTTTGGATCCAGCCTGGAGGCTGAAAATATGAAGTCTGGAGATTGAATCCAGACTGGACGATGAGTCCAGCCTGAAGGCTGAAAATATAAAGCCTGGAGATTGAAAATATAAAACCTGGAGGTTGAGTCCAGCCTGGAGGCTGAAAATATGAAGTCTGGAGATTGAATCCAGACTGGATGATGAGTCCAGACTGGAGGATGAAAATATAAAGCCTGGAGGTTGAAAATATAAAACCTGGAGGTTGGGTCCAGCCTGAAGGATGAGTCCAGCCTGGAGGTTTAGTCCAGACTGGGGACTTAGTACAGACTGGAGGCTGAAAATATAAAGCCTGGAGGTTGGATCCAGCCTGGAGGTTGAATCCAGACTGGAGGATGAGTCCCAGACTAGAGTTTGAAAATAAAAAGCCTGGAGGTTGGATCCAGTCTGCATGATGAGACCAGACTGAAGGATGAAAATATAAAGCCTGGAGGTTGAAAATATAAAACCTGGAGGCTGGATCCAGCCTGGAGGTTGAGTCCAGCCTGGAGGCTGAAAATATGAAGTCTGGAGATTGAATCCAGACTGGATGATGAGTCCAGACTGGAGGATGAAAATATAAAGCCTGGGGGTTGAAAATATAAAACCTGGAGGTTGGGTCCAGCCTGAAGGATGAGTCCAGCCTGGAGGTTTAGTCCAGACTGGGGGCTTAGTACAGACTGGAGGCTGAAAATATAAAGCCTGGAGGTTGAATCCAGACTGGAAGATGAGTCCAGACTGGAGGATGAAAATATAAAGCCTGGAGATTGGATCCAGCCTGGAGGTTGAATCCAGACTGGAGGATGAGTCCCAGACTAGAGTTTGAAAATAAAAAGCCTGGAGGTTGGATCCAGCCTGGAGGTTGAGACCAGACTAGAGGCTGAAAATATAAAGCCTGAAGGATGAGTCCAGACTGGAGGTTGAGTCCCAGCCTGGAGGATGAAAATATAAAGCCTGGAGGTTAGGTCCAGCCTGGAGGTTGAGTCCAGTCTGGAGGTTGAATCCAGACTGGAGGATGAGTCCCAGACTAGAGTTTGAAAATAAAAAGCCTGGAGGTTGGATCCAGTCTGCATGATGAGACCAGACTGAAGGATGAAAATATAAAGCCTGGAGGTTGAAAATATAAAACCTGGAGGTTTGATCCAGACTGGAGGATGAGTCCCAGACTAGAGTTTGAAAATATAAAGCCTGGAGGGTGAGTCCAGACTGAAGGCTGAAAATATAAAGCCTGAAGGTTGAGTCCCAGACTATAAGATGAATCCAGCCTGGAGGTTGAGTCCCAGCTTGGAGGTTAAAAATATAAAACCTGGAGGTTGGATCCAGCCTGGAGGTTGAGTCCAGCCTGGAGGATGAGTCCAGACTGGAGGCTGAGTCCCAGACTGAAGGTTTAGTCCAGATTGGAGGCTGAAAATATAAAGCCTGGAGATTGAATCCAGCCTGGATAATGAGTCCAGACTGGAGGCTGAAAATATAAAACCTGGAGGTTGGATTCAGCCTGGAGGCTGAGACCAGACTGGAGGTTGAGTCCAGACTGGAGGCTGAAAATATAAAGCCTGAAGGTTGAGTCCCAGACTGGAAGATGAATCCAGCCTGGAGGCTGAAAATATAAAACCTGGAGGTTGGATCCAGCCTGGAGGTTTAGTCCAGACTGGAGGATGAGTCCCAGCCTGGAGGTTGAAAATATAAAGCCTGGAGATTAGGTCCAGCTTGGAGCCTGAGTCCCAGACTGGAAGATGAGTCCAGCCTGGAGGTTTATTCCAGACTGGAGGCTGAAAATATAAAGCCTGGAGGTTGAGTCCAGTCTGGATGATGAGTCCAGACTGGAGGGTGAATATATAAAGCCTGGAGGATGAGCCCCAGCCTGGAGGCTGAGACCAGCCTGGAGGTTTATTCCAGACTGGAGGCTGAAAATATAAAGCCTGGAGGTTGAGTCCAGCCTGGATAATGAGTCCAGCCTGGATAATGAGTCCAGCCTGGAGGATGAGTCCAGCCTGGATAATGAGTCCAGCCTGGAGGTTGAATCCATACTGGAGAAGCTGAGCCTGGAGCCCAGCTGGCACAACCCCCCTGGTTTTGTTGTTGTGATGCTACAACAGATGTGGCTGGGCCAGGTCTGAGGCAAGAGGGATGAATCAGCATGAAGAAAAAAACATTAAAAAAGAAAAAAAAAAAAAAGAAAAACAAGAGTTATGTAAGCTGGGCTGATGTCAGAGTGATGTCAGACCCCAGCCCTGCTCATCCGTGTCCCAAAGGCTGTGAAAAAGCTGAGGGACAAGGGAGGAGCCAGCCTGGAGATGGCACCCACACCACCACAAACCTCCCTGGAGTCCGGAGGGAGCCTGGGGGTGGGACTGGAGGCGGGGAGAGTCAGGAAGAGGAGGGAGAAATCCCGAAGAAACAGGGAGGTTAGTCGGTGGTGTGAGGTGCCAATCTCCCAGAGCTGGCTCCTCCCTTGTCCCTCAGCTTCAGTCAGCCTTTGGGACAGGATAGAGACAGGGAGTATGGCGGTTCTGACATCCCCTCACCTGACAGACCATCTGCCCTTGCTTACATAACTCTTGTTTTCTTTTTTTTTTTTTTCTTTTTTTTTTTTTTTTCTTTGGGAATTGAAATCAGCTCTCAAGCTTTCATTTCCTATAGGAAAACATCAAATAAACCCGGGGAAAAAAACCCAACCCTGTGTTCAGAAGGTCCACACAATGAGATTTTTTTTTTTTTTTTATGCGTTTGTCAATCCCTGGGAGAAAATCTGTACAAAAGAACTGAAAACAGGGAGGTGGTGAAGAGCTGGATGATGTTCCCACCCCTCCTCAGCCACTCCAACCATCCATCATTCCCAGCTCATCATCCTGCTGAAGCATCCAGCCCGGAGCTGAGGAAAAAACAACAACCGTGGGGGAGGATTTGAAAGTCATGGACTGAAATATTTAAACAAAAAAAAAATATTTATAAAAATATTAAAATATTTACATAACTGCAATATTTTGCTGATATGACACCAAGGTGCAGACAGCCTTCATTTGGTTGGTTTTGTTTGGGTTGGGTTGTTTTTTTTTTTTTTTTCCTGTGGGTCATTTTGCAAAAGAAATGAGGTTTATATTAAAAAAAAAATAAATAAAAAAATCAACCCTGCTACATCAGGGCGTTTGTTCTGTGTGCTGAATAAATCTGGCAAACGGCTGGTACCAGCAATCCCCTTCAGAGCCAGCTGCACAATAGATGCTCTTTGCAAGGCTGAGGAGGGGCTGGAGCTTGGCTGATTGCTCCCTGCCTCTTTGTCACCTCCCCACCAGAGCCACCAGCAGGATTTTCAGAACAGAAGCTTTAAAAAAACCCAAAAAAACAGCCTAAATCCATGCAGAAAAATAAAAAGCACCCCAAACAAAACGATTCCATCCTTTTAGCAGCAAGGAAGCTCAGATCCATGGCTGCACTCAGCATTTTCCTAATTTTCTCTCTCTTGCCTCAGGCCATGGAGCAGCAAAGATGGAGGAATTAACCCCTGTGGAAATAAAATTGCACGGGGGGGGGAAAGGGGGAAGGAAGAAAAAATAGAATTACCCATTATTTAAAGAGGGAGAAGCATGGCAGGGAGGCAGCTGGAGTGGTCATGGGTTAATGGGCTGATATCCACCCCTTGGGAGAGGAAGTCATGGAGAGGATGGTTCATTTTGATGGGATTTTCCCCCAAGGGCTTTGGTCCCTCAGCTGTGGCCCTGACTCAGAAATTGGGGGGAAGATGCTGGTACCAGCACCCCCCCCAGTACTAGCAGCCACGATTTACCTGGGTGAAAATTCTTTGAGGTGGTTAAAGCAGCTCCAGCCCCTCCTGTTGGCACCAGATCAGTGAAATGAGAAGAATTCAACCCAAAAGAGGGGTTGATGGCTTTGCCACAGGGGGGAAATCAGATGTAGGAGGTGACAGAGGTGGGAAGGGGGGTGCTGGATCCCACTGTCTGCACTCCCATATCCCAACTGCTGCTGAGCAGACTCCAAGCTCAAGGCCCAATCACCCCTTTTCCTCAGGACTATCACTCCATGGCCTCAAAAAAAGTTTTTCTCCAGCTCTCCTGAAGTATTTGAAGAGCTCCAGGAAAGCTGGGGAGGGACTTGGGACAAGGGCCTGGAGGGATGGGACCCTGCGAGGGGGAAGGGTTTCCAGCTGGGAGAGGGGAGATGGAGAGGAGATCTTGGGCAGGGAGGGAGGGAGGGAGGGAGAAATTGTTTGGGGTGAGGGTGCTGAGCTTTAGAACCAGGTTGCCCAGGAAAAGAGTCTCTGCCCCATCCCTGGCAGTGTTCAAAGCCAGGTTGGATGGGGCTTGGAGCAATCTGGGAGGGAGGTGTCCCTGCCCATGGCAGGGGGGTTGGAATGAGCTGAGCTTTCAGTTCTCTTCCAACCCAAACCATTCCAGGATTCTGTTTCTTGGGCAGGGAGGGAGGGAGGGAGAAATTCTTTGGGGTGAGGGTGCTGAGCCCCTGGGTGCCCAGGTTGCCCCAGAAGCTGTGGCTGCCCCATCCCTGGCAGTGTCTCAGGTCAGGTTGGATGGGGCTTGGAGCCCCCTGGGCTGGTGGGAGGTGTCCCTGCCCATGCAGGGGTTGGAACTGGATGATCCTTAAGGTCTCTCCCAACCCAAACCATTCCACAATTCCATCATCTTCAAGGGAGGCAAATGCAGGAGGACCTGGATATTTTAAATGCTCCAGATTTGTGAGGACATCACCTCAACAGCAAGATTGGGTTGGAGTTTGTCTCTAAAATGCACTCAACCCAGGAGGTAAAAAAAACAATGGGATATTTTTTTTCCTCCATGCCAAAGAGTTGCAGCCCCGTGGCAGAACTCCCTTGTTCTGAGGGGGAGTTTGAAAGGAAGGATTTTGATTGAAGAACTGAGGCACCAAAACTGTCAGCAGAGTTTCATAGGGATTCATTCACATCCTTGTTCTGCTCCTTCACTTCTCCCAACCTTCCAATATCTGAAGGGGCTCCAAGAAAGCTGGGGGAGGGCTTTGGACACGGGGGGGGTAGGAGAGGAGAAGGGAAATGGGTTAAAACTTGGAGAGAAAGGGGAGATTGAGGTTGGAGATGGGGAGGAAATTGTTGAATTTGAGGGTGGGGAGAGCCTGGCCCAGGTTGTCCAAGGAAGTTGTGGCTGCCCCATCCCTGGCAGTGTCTCAGGTCAGGTTGGATGGGGCTTGGAGCCCCCTGGGCTGGTGGGAGGTGTCCCTGCCCATGCAGGGGGTTGGGACTGGATCAGCTTTGAGGTCCCTTCCAACCCAAACCAATCCACCAATTTGATGCCTCTGTGACAACCCTCACCCTGCTCCTGACTCAATCCCCAGATCCTCAATCCCCAGATCCCAACCCCAAGTTCACCTCTCTGCAGGGAGAGGGAAAGACAAAACCTGGGCTTGAGCAGGGAGAGGAGAACACACAGAAAAATGAGTCGCAAATCCTTATTCAAGCCACCTGCTCCTCATGGCCCAGCCTGAAACATCAAATAAAAACTCATCAGTTATTTTTTTCATCCTCAGGTCAAGCACAAGGAGGCAGCTGCAGCCATTTCCCCCCAGGGCTGGGACTGTCACTGCTGATGAGCACAGGGAGGTGGAGAAGCAGCTACTGAAGAGCTGGAGGTGTAATGAGAAAGGGAGTTAAGGAGCAGCAACATCTTCAGGAGATTAATTACAGCACAGCAAGGGGGCTCCTCACATGCCTTGGGTCTTTCCAGAGAGTCAATCCCTGTTAAATTCTTTGGGAAATGAGGTGACGGCAGCTGCAGGTTTGAGACAGAGTCTCAGCCCTACTGGTTCAGATTCAGGTCAGCCACCACTTTCCAGCCCCACAATGTCACCCTGATGTCACACACCTCTGTCCCCTCCCACTGGGGATGGAATGCTCTGGTTTCTTCTGCATTAAGGTTATTTTGGGGCCATCCAGGTGGTTGGGGCTCAGAGGATGGAGCTGAGGCATCTTTCAGAAGTTAAAACAAGACTTTGTCCCCATCTTAAAGGGGGAAAGGCTCAGAAGGGCAGAAACCAAATCCAAACTGCCTCTGGGTCACCCTGTCCTGCTCCCCACCAAGCCTAAAGATGGGGTCTGTGGTTCCTCCAGCTACTTCATATCCTTTTTATCCTTTTAAACAAATTCAAAAAATTATTATTATTATTATTATTATTAATAATACTAAACCAACAAAGAATTAAAAAGGCAGAGAAAGGGAGTCAGACATGGTGGACTCCAAGCCTCCCAGCAGCCTCTTTGTGTTCCCAGCAGAGCATCCTTCCTCTTCCACAGAATGTCAGGGTTGGGAAGGGAGCTCTGGAGATGCCCCAGTGCAACCCCCCTGCCCCAGCAGGATCCCCCAGGGCAGCCCACACAGGAACACATCCAGGGGGGTTTGGAAAGGCTCCAGAGAAGGAGACTCCACAACCTCTCTGGGCAGCCTGGGCCAGGGCTCCCTCAGCCTCACCCTCAACAAGTTTCTCCTGCTCATGCTGAGCTGGAACTTCCTCTCTTCTCCCTTCAACCCATTCTTCCTTGGCCTCTCCCTGGCCACCCCCAAAAAGAGATTGGCCCCTTCCTCTTGCCCCCCACCCCTCAGCTCTTGATGGACATTCAGCAGATCCCCTCTCAGCCTTCTCTTCTCCAGCCTCAACAGCCCCAGGCCTCTCACTCTTTCTTCCCAGCACAGATGCTCAAGTCCCTTCCTCACCCTCCCACCTCTCCCTTGGCCTCTCTCCAGTAGATCCCAGTCTCTCTTCAACTGGGGAGCCCCAAACTGGAGCCAGGATTCCAGCTCTGGTCTCCCCAGGGCAGAGCAGAGGAGGAGGAGGAGAACCTCCCTGAATCTCCACAGCTGAGGACCATCAAGATTTATTTTTCTAGAGGACAGAACCCTCTGGATGTTGGGGGCAGACTCTTGTCTTGCCTCCATTTAGAGATTTAGGAGCTGACAAAGCCACTGAAAAGAGATTGGCCCCTTCCTCTTGCCCCCCCACCCCTGGAATACCTCTAAGCATTGATGAGCTTCCCAGCCCCTCAGTCTTCTCTTCCCCAGCCTAAAAAAAAAACCCAAGTCCCTCAGCTTTTCCTCAGAGATGTCCCAGTGCCCTCATCATCTTCACAGCCCTTTGCTGTCCCCTCCCCAGCAGTTCCCTTTCAGGAAATTCCCTCTGCAAAACACCACTCTGGATGTCTCACCACTCTTCACTACCTTCTAAAGAGGAAGGTGAGAAGGCTCTGATGCTTCTTTAGGACCTGGAGACCCTACAGCTCTTTACCCACTGAGTGTGTGCACAAAAATCTAAGAGGAAATTCCTCTCTTTTCTGAGAGGAAAACTGATCTTGAGACCATAAACCAAACTGATCAAAATGTCCATCAGCAGGCAGATCCCAAAAGTTGTCTCTCAGCAGCTCTGCTGGGTTTAGGACCTTTAAAAACCCCAGGACATGTTTGAAGCCTTGGAGATTTTCCAAGTGGAACCTGCAGCTCCAGAAGTCAGCAGGAAAAAGGGGGTTGCAAAGGGATCTGAGCTGTGGGAGCTCAGCAAGATCTGCCCAGGGAGGAAGAGATGAACAGCAAGGAAAAAAGAGTCAGAGGGTGATGGGGGAAGCTCCTGGTGCAGATCCATCCTTCCCAAGGGAACAGAACTGATACTCACCCCAAAAACATGGTGTAAGCAGAGGGAAAAAACAATGCAAAGGGAAGTAAGGAGCTTCCACCTCACCAGCTGAGTCTTTGGCACAGAATTTAGAAATATGAAAAGCCTGAATCTTGGTGTTTGTTTATTTTTAATAGAATGAGAGAATGGGTGAGGTGGGAAGGGACCTCAAAGCTCATCCAGGCCCAACCCCTGCATGGGCAGGGACACCTCCCACCAGCCCAGGGGGCTCCAAGCCCCATCCAACCTGACCTGAGACACTGCCAGGGATGGGGCAGCCACAACTTCCTTGGACAACCTGGGCCAGGCTCTCCCCACCCTCCAATTCCAGAATTTCCTCCCCATCTCCAACCTCAATCTCCCCTTTCTCTCCAAGTTTTAACCCATTTCCCTTCTCCTCTCCCTACCCCCCCGTGTCCAAAGCCCTCCCCCAGCTTTCTTGGAGCCCCTTCAGATATTGGAAGGTTGCTCTGAGCTCACCTGGGAGCCTCCTCTTCTCCAGGCTGAACAACCCCAATGCCTCAGCCTGGCTTCCCAGGGAGGTGCTCAGCCCTCTGAGCATTTGAGTGGCTCTAAATAAGGCTTAGAAATGAGGGTGTTCAGATCCAGGACTTTTCCATAGTTTCTTAAGTGACTTCCACACCCTGGGAAAAGCAGGTTGGCTCCATTTGGACACCACACTCATGCCTGGGAATTATGGAATGGGTGAGGTGGGAAGGGAGCTCAGAGCTCATCTCCTCCAAGCTCCATGCCCAGGGACACCTCTCACCCAGCCCAGGTTGCTCCAAGCCTCATCCAACCTGGCCTTGAACACCTCCAGGGAGGGGGCAGCCACAACTTCTCTGGGCAATCTGTTCCAGAGTCTCAGCACCCTCCTCCTGAAGAACTTCTTCCTAAGCTCCAGGCTGAACCTCTTCTCCTGCACTTTCAAACCATTTCCCCTTCTCCTAGCACTGGACACTCTTCTGAAAAGTCCCTCTGCAGCCTTCCTGGAGGTTCCCTTCAGGGATTGGGGGGCAGCTCTAAGGTCCCCCTGGAGTCTCAACACTCCCAGCCCCTCAGCCTCTCCTCGTGGCATTTCTGGGGGATCCCTGAGGGACTGAGCACACCCCTGGAGCAGCACTGAGAGGTGCAGGCAGGACCACATCAGAATTTCAGCTGGTTTCTCAGGGCTGAACAGCTGAGGTGCTGCCCCTGCAGAGCAAGGAGCTCTGGCTCAGGGCCACTTTTCATTGATTTACCTGCAGGAGAAGGGGCAGCAGCAGCTTTCCTACTTCCAGGTACCTTCATCTTATGGATAACAGAAAAATCAGCTCTAAAAATGCTGACCCCAAACCAATCAAGGTCTGTAAAGCTCCAAGGTCCCCCTGGAGTCTTCTCTTCTCTAGGCTGAACACTCCCAGCTCCTCAGCCTCTCCTCATGGCAGAGCTGCTCCAGCCCCTGGATCATCTTTGTGGCCTCCTCTGGACTCATCCCAACAGATCCATGTCCTTCTTCTGCTGGGGACACCAGAATGGATGCAGGATTTATCAGAAAACAACTAAAATTAGTGTCTGCCCTGAGGTGAAACCCTGCAGAGATGCAGCAGAGCTCTGTGAGCAGACAGAAGTTCAGAGGTTGAGCTCCCAAAAGTTCCTACCAGGGACTTCATGGAATCACAGAATCATCATCATGGTTGGAAAGGACCCTGAAGACCCCACCAAGCCCAACCATGAGTCCTACACCACCTCAACCACTAAAAACCTCTTCCCATTTAATTTCAGGAACTCAACCTTCAGCCATTTCCCTGCATCTTTGCAGCCAGGGAATTCACACTTTGCTTCTCCAAACTAAAGATGAACTGAAAAATCATCCCCTTTGGGTTCTCTGCTCTTCTCCTCCAACTGCATCTGGTGGCAACTCTTTTACCTGCTGTGTGCAGAGGTGTCCTGCTTATTGTGCTCTCTGTGTCCCAGCTCCTTGGGGACACATCCAGCAGGTACTGGAGGACGTGGGGGTGGCCTTCCCTGCTTGCAATGTGGAAGCAGTTCCAGCCATCCTTGTTCTTCAGCAGTGGGTTTGCTCCATGCTCCACTAGAGCTTTGATCACCTCCAGGTTTTGTCTGGTGCAAGCCATCATCAGGGGAGTCCTGGAATAAAAAAAAAAGAGGTAAAAAATAAGAACCAGAGGGATGGCACCACAGTGCTTTGATGACTTTGGTTCTACTGGATTAGCTCAGATTGAAGCAAGACCTCAGGTATTGTGTATGGTTTGGGGCCTCTCCTGACAAGAAGGATATTGAGGGGCTGGAGAATGTCCAGAGAAGGGCAACAGAGCTGGGGAGGGGTTTGGAGCACAAAAAGAAGGTTCTGGAGAACTTCTGAGGAGTGGCTGAGGGACCTGGGAGTGTTCAGCAAACAAGGCTGAGGGAAGAAGTGCAGAGGAGGCCCTGGAGCTGCTGGGAGGGCTGGAGCAGCTCTGCTCTGGAGCCAGGCTGAGAGAGTTGGGGGGTGTTGAGGCTGGAGAAGAGAAGGATCCCATGGGGAGACCTTAGAGCACCTTCCAGTGCCTGAAGGGGCTCCAGGAAAGCTGGGGAGGGACTTGGGACAAGGGGCCTGGAGGGATGGGACCCTGCGAGGGGGAAGGGTTTCCAGCTGGGAGAGGGGAGATGGAGAGGAGATCTTGGGCAGGGAGGGAGGGAGGGAGAAATTGTTTGGGGTGAGGGTGCTGAGCTTTAGAACCAGGTTGCCCAGGAAAAGAGTCTCTGCCCCATCCCTGGCAGTGTTCAAAGCCAGGTTGGATGGGGCTTGGAGCAATCTGGGAGGGAGGTGTCCCTGCCCATGGCAGGGGGGTTGGAATGAGCTGAGCTTTCAGTTCTCTTCCAACCCAAACCATTCCAGGATTCTGTTTCTTGGGCAGGGAGGGAGGAGAAATTGTTTGGGGTGAGGGTGCTGAGCCCCTGGGTGCCCAGGTTGCCCCCAGAAGCTGTGGCTGCCCCACTGATCCCTGGCAGTGTCTCAGGTCAGGTTGGATGGGGCTTGGAGCCCCCTGGGCTGGTGGGAGGTGTCCCTGCCCATGCAGGGGTTGGGACTGGATGAGCTTTGAGGTCCCTTCCAACCCAAACCATTCTGGGATTCTGGGATTCACTTCCAGGTCCTGGCACCACCTAATTGCAGTTTCATTCCTGGTTTTCATTTTGCCCACTTTAGGTGGCAAAATCTTGCTCACCTCCTTCTTTTACAAATTGATTCTTTAAAATTTGGGAATTTCTTTCTTTACCATTTACCACAAGTCCAGGGAGGTTCTGGCTGCCCCATCCCTGGCAGTGTCTCAGGTCAAGTTGGATGGGACTTGGAGAAGTGGGAATTGTCCCTGTTCAGGGCAAAATGTTAGAACTTGATGATCTTTAAGGCCCCTCCAACCCAAACAACTCTGGGATTCTGAGACTCAGACACAAAAGAAGACATTTTCTACCCTTGGATGGTGAGGGTGGGTTGCTCAGGGAGGGGGGTAGATGCCTCTCCCCTGGAACCATTCAAGGTCAGGGCTCTGAGCAACCCAATCTGGTTAAAGATGTCCCAGCAGGGTGTAGCAGATGACCCTGGAGGTGATTTTCACCCAAACCATTCTGTGATTCCATGATCCTGCTTGTAGAACCCCCACCCCCTCTCAGACATTGCTCCCACCCACAGCCAAGGCAAGAGAGTGTCAGAATTCCACTTTTTTTTTCCAGTGCAATGGAGAAAGTTCCTTGGTTGCCCCCCGGGGGTTGTTCCTGCACCCAGATCCTTCCTGATCCCTCAGCTCAGCTCCTGCCCTCCCCACCTGAGATGCTGTGGGGAGCTGATGCTGCAGCACAGGGATGCTCAGGGGGATAAAGCAACATCCAAGCAGCTGGAGAAATCCACAGGATGGAGCAAAAGGCACATTGAGGATGGGATGGAACAATCCATGGATGGGATGGGATGGATGGACAGGTTGGAGGGATCATAGAATCATGGAATGATTTGGGTTGGAAGGGACCTCTCAATCAAGGTCACCCAGTCCAACCCCTGCAGTCAGCAGGGACACCCCCAACCAGCTCAGGATGCTCAGAGCCTCCTCAAGCCTTGGATATCTCCAGGGATGAGGCCTCAACCACCTCCCTGGGCACCCTGGTTTTGTTCCACCCCCCTCATGGTGAAAAACTTCCTAACACCCAATCTAAACCTCCTCAAATTCAAAAACCATCCCCCCTCCCTCATCATTTGAGGATCAGGATGCTCAGAGCCTCCTCAGTCCTTGAAAATCCCCAGGATGAGGCCTCAACCACCTCCCTGGGCACCCTGTGCCACTGTTCCACTTCCCTCATGGTGAAAAAACTTCCTAACACTCAATCTAAACCTCCTCACATTCAAAACCCCCCCCCCCCACACTCATCATTTGAGGATCAGAGCCTCCTCAATCCTTGGAAATCCCCAGGGATGAAGCCTAAACCACCTCCCTGGGTACCCTGTGCCACTGTTCCACCCCCCTCATAGTGAAAAACTTCCTAACACTCAATCTAAACCTCCTCACATTCAAAAACCATCCCCCCCTCCCTCATCATTTGAGGATCAGGATGCTCAGAGCCTCCTCAATCCTTGAAAATCCCCAGGGATGAGGCCTCAACCACCTCCCTGGGCAACCTGGTTTTGTTCCACCCCCCTCATGATGAAAAACTTCCTAACACCCAATCTAAACCTCCTCAAACTCAAAACCCATCCCCCCTCCCTCACCATTTGAGGCCAAACCCAGCCCAGCACCCACCAATCTCCCTTTTTCAAGCAGTCCACGCTGGCTCCTCTCTCCAAGAGGTAGGAAACACATTCCAGGTGCCCCCTGGAGGCTGCTTCGTGGAGAGGCCTCTTGTAGTCCCTGTTGAAGAGCTCAGGATCCATCCCCAGCTCCTCCACCAGGTAGCTGAGGACCCTCTGGTGGCCGTGCCGGGCAGCGTGGTGCAGCAGAGTGTCCCCTGAGCGCCCTGGGGCCACCTCCTTGGTGGCAGCTGGTGACAATTCCTCCTGGAGAAGCTCCAGCTGTCCCTCCTGGACCAGTCGGAGGAGATGTCTGGGTTTGTCCCCCCTCTGCCATGGCTGGAAAGCTGAGAGAGGGGAAAATATTTTAAAAACATTTAAAAAAAAAATAAATAAAAAATAAAAAAGAGAGGGTGTTTGGGTTGGGAATTGCTCCGTGGGTCTGGGAATTGGTTTTTTCAGGAAAGACAGAAATTTTTCCCTTGGGGAAGCTGAGAAGAAAACAAGGGGTTTCTCTTTCCTCTCAGGAATACCAGAGGGGCCCTTTTTCCCTCAAGAAAACCAGAGGTTCTCTTTTCCTTCAGGAAAAATAGATATTCCTTATTTCCTCCTGAAAAACAGAAAATTCCCTTTTCCCTCAGGAAAACAAGAGGCTCCCTTTACCCTCAAGAAAACCAGAGGTTCTTTTTTTCCCTCAGCAAAACCAGATCTTCCTTATTCCAAGATGTTCCTGCTACAAGAAAGACATGGATGTGCTGGAGGGTGTCCAGAGAAGGGCCAGGAGGATGCTCAGAGGGCTATGGAGCAGCTCTGCTGTGAGGACAGAGTGAGGGAGTTGGGGTTATTCAGTCTGGAGAGGAGAAAGCTCCAAGGAGCCATAGGAAAAATGATGAAGAAATGGTTTAGAATATTTTAATGTCCATGTCAAGTGGCTGCAGAGAACCTGTGAATCTCTCTGTAGGTGATGAACAAGCACTGAGTTAAAAACTTGTTACCAGAAGTTGGGGTTATTCAGTCTGGAGAGGAGAAGGCTCCAAGGAGCCATAGGAAAAATTATGAAGAAATGGTTTAGGATATTTTATTGAGCCAGAGCAGAGCCACTCAAATCCTCAGAGAGCTGAGCACCTCCCTGGGAATCCAGAATTCCTTTTTTTTCCCTCAATGAATCCCCTGTGCTGACTCCATTTCCTTTTCTGGGAGTCCAGTGTTTGAGGCCAAAATCCCAAATTATAACAGAATCACAAAATGGTTGGAAGGGACCTCAAAGCTCATCCAGTCCCAACCCCCTGCATGGGCAGGGACACCTCCCACCAGCCCAGGGGGCTCCAAGCCCCATCCAACCTGACCTGAGACACTGCCAGGGATGGGGCAGCCACAACTTCCTTGGACAACCTGGGCCAGGCTCTCCCCACCCTCAAATTCAACAATTTCCTCCCCATCTCCAACCTCAATCTCCCCTTTCTCTCCAAGTTTTAACCCATTTCCCTTCTCCTCTCCCTACCCCCCCGTGTCCAAAGCCCTCCCCCAGCTTTCTTGGAGCCCCTTCAGATACTGGAAGGTTGCTCTGAGCTCACCTGGGAGCCTCCTCTTCTCCAGGCTGAACAACCCCAATCCCTCAGCCTGGCTTCCCAGGGAGGTGCTCAGCCCTCTGAGCATTTGAGTGGCTCTGCTCTGGACACCTTCCAGGAGCTCTGTGTCCTTCTGCTCCTGGGGACTCCAGAGCAGAGGTGGGACAGTCACCTCAGCTCCCAGTTTGATGGTTTTCTCCCCCCTTTTCCAGCCCTGCACACTGCCTGTGCTGGGCAGCAGGCTGGTGCTGCACGGATCCTGCTCCAGGCTGGGCTGAAGGATGCTCCAGATGCCACAGGCACACTGGCCCAGGAGCTGGCCAGGAAGCCAGAAGTGCTCCAGGTTTTCCAGGAAAGCAACATCAGCACTTGAAACCAACTGGGGACAAAAAGAGAAAGGTGTTTCAGTTCAGGGTGGTGAGTTCCTGGTGGTGTGAGAACTGATCAGGGGTCAGCAAAGCCCTGTTGGAAATGAGGAGGCCACGAGGATGCTCAGAGGGCTTTGGAGCTACAGAGTGAGGGAGTTGGGGTTATTCAGGCTGGAGAGGAGAAAGCTCCAAGGAATCTTCTGAAAAATGATGAAGAAATGGTTTAGAATATTTTAATGTCCATGTCAGTGGCTGCAGAGAACCTGTGAATCTCTCTGTAGGTGATGAACAAGCACTGAGTTAAAAACTTGTTACCAGAAGTTGGGGTTGTTCAGTCTGGAGAGGAGAAGGCTCCAAGGAGACCTCATTGTGGCCTTCCAGGATCTGAAGGGGCTCCAGGAAAGGTTGGGGAGGGACTTTTTAGGATGTCAGGGAGTGACAGGAGCAGGGGAATGGATTCAAAGTAGAGGAGGGGAGATTGAGATTGGAAGTGAGGAAGAAGTTCTTCCCCATGAGGGTGGTGAGAGGCTGGAACTGGTTGCCCAGAGAGGTGGTGGAAGCCCCATCCCTGGAAGTTTTGAAGGTTGGATGGGGCTTGGAGCCCCCTGGGCTGGTGGGAGGTGTCCCTGGTCATGCAGGGGGTTGGGACTGGATGAGCTTTGAGGTCCCTTCCAACCCAAAACCATTCCAGGATTCTATGAAAATATGGTTTTGGGGTCTATCTCCAGCTGAGATATAAAAGCCCCAAGTGCTGTTCCAGGGAGTGTTTCAGAGCTGCACAACCCAGGGGCATTTGGATCTCCTTGCATCCAGTGTCCATCAGGATGCCCAAAGATGGGAGAACTTCAGTCCTTCCATCAGCTGATTTAACTGAGCCACTTGGGGGGTTCTGACCCTGCAGAAGGGGACAGGGCTGAAAGGACCCAGATGACAGAAAAGTGACCCAAGCACAGCCCTGACACAGATTATCCTGGGGATAAATTTCCCAGGATTGCTGTGGCTGCCCCATCCCTGGCAGTGTCTCAGGTCAGGTTGGATGGGGCTTGGAGCCCCCTGGGCTGGTGGGAGGTGTCCCTGCCCATGCAGGGGTTGGGACTGGATGAGCTTTGAAGTCTCTTCCAACCCTGAAAATTCTGTT
The DNA here is from genome assembly GCF_036169615.1 of Heliangelus exortis. Classification (NCBI taxonomy): domain Eukaryota; kingdom Metazoa; phylum Chordata; class Aves; order Apodiformes; family Trochilidae; genus Heliangelus; species Heliangelus exortis. The sequence goes on from NC_092422.1 coordinate 196,684,786, forward strand.
TTATCTCTGGAAAAAGCAAAAATTCTCTTTTCCCTCAGGAAAATCCTGAGGTTTCCTTTACCCTGATGAAAACCAGAGGCTCCCTTTTCCCTCTGGAATTCCCAAGGTTCTTTTTCCCCTCAGGAATCCCCAAGGCTCCCTTTCCCCTCAGGAATCTCCAAGGCTCCCTTTTCCCTCAGGAATTCCCGAGGTTCCCTTTTCCCCTCAGGAATCCCCAAGGCTCCCTTTCCCCTCAGCATCCCCAAGGTTCTTTTTTCCCCTCAGGAATCCCCAAGGCTCCCTTTTCCCTCAGGAATCCCCAAGGCTCCCTCTTCCCTCAGGAATTCCCGAGGTTCCTTTTCCCTCAGGAATCCCCAAGGCTCCCTCTTCCCTCAGGAATTCCCGAGGTTCCTTTTCCCTCAGGAATCCCCAAGGTTCCTTTTCCCCTCAGGAATCCCCAAGGCTCCCTTTTCCCTCAGGAATCCCCAAGGTTCCTTTTCCCCTCAGGAATCCCCAAGGCTCCCTTTTCCCTCAGGAATCCCCAAGGTTCTTTTTTCCCCTCAGCAATCCCCAAGGCTCCTTTTTCCCTCAGGAATTCCCGAGGTTCCTTTCCCCTCAGGAATCCCCAAGGTTCTTTTTTCCCCTCAGGATCCCCAAGGCTCCCTTTTCCCCTCAGGAATCTCCAAGGCTCCCTTTCCCCTCAGGAATCCCCAAGGTTCTTTTTTCCCCTCAGCAATCCCCAAGGTTCCCTTTTCCCTCAGGAATTCCCGAGGTTCCTTTCCCCTCAGGAATCCCCAAGGTTCTTTTTTCCCCTCAGGAATCCCCAAGGCTCCCTTTTCCCTCAGGAATCCCCAAGGCTCCCTTTTCCCTCAGGAATCCCCAAGGTTCCCTTTTCCCTCAGGAATCCCCAAGGTTCTTTTTTCCCCTCAGGAATCCCCAAGGCTCCCTTTTCCCTCAGGAATCCCCAAGGCTCCCTTTTCCCTCAGGAATTCCCAAGGCTCCCTTTTCCCTCAGGAATTCCCGAGGTTCCTTTCCCCTCAGCCCCTCGAGGCCTCTCCTCCCTCAGCCCCCCCCATTTCTCCCCCCTCCTCCCGGGATCCGCCACATTCCCGCCCTCCCCTCCCAAATCCCCGTCGTTCCCAACCCACCCGGCGCCGCCTGACGTCACGCGTGGCGCTGCTGTGACGTCAGCGATGACGTCAGCGAGCGGGCGGTAACGAGCGGCAGACGCCGAGCCCCTTCCGCGAGACCTCCGGGCGGCCCTAACCCCGCCCCCCGGTGTTGCGTCATAACCAGAAGTGCTACGTCATTGGGTAGCGAGGCGTGACGCGGCGCTTTCTGATTGGTCGGCGAGAAAACGGGGCGGGGCCCGGCGGGCGAGCGCGCTGGGGGAAGGAGCGGGGTGAGCGCGGGGCTCCTTAGCAACGGGGGACGGGCCCTTAGCAACGGGGGGCTCCTTAGCAACGGGGGACGGGCCCTTAGCAACGGGGGGGCCTGCTGGGGGAGGTGGGGGTCTCCTTAGCAACGGGGGACGGGCCCTTAGCAACGGGGGGGCCTGCTGGGAGGGGTGGGGGGCTCCTTAGCAACGGGGGACGGGCCCTTAGCAACCGGGGGCTCCTTAGCAACGGGGGAGGGGCCTTGGCAACGGGGGGGCCTGGTGGGGGGGCAGGGTAGTGGGCTTCTGAGCAACGGGAGCCGGGCCCTTAGCAACGGGGGCCTAGCAGAGGGGCTCCTTAGCAACGGGGGACGGGACCTTAGCAACGGGGCGGCCTTAGCAATGGGGGGGCCTAATGGGGGTCTCCTTAGCAATGGGGGAGGCGTCTTAGAAACAGGGGGGCCCTTCAGGCACTGGAAGGTGCTCTAAGGTCTCCCCATTGCAGCCTTCTCTTCTCCAGCCTCAGCACCCATGGGATTACAAAGTGCTCTGGGTTGGGAGGGACCTCAAAGCTCATCCAGTCCCAACCCCTGTATGGGCAGGGACACCTCCCACCAGCCCAGGGGGCTCCAAGCCCCATCCAACCTGACCTGAGACACTGCCAGGGATGGGGCAGCCACAGCTTCTGGGGGCAACCTGGGCACCCAGGGGCTCAGCACCCTCACCCCAAACAATTTCTCCCTCCCTCCCTGCCCAAGAAACAGAATCCTGGAATGGTTTGGGTTGGAAGAGAACTGAAAGCTCAGCTCATTCCAACCCCCCTGCCATGGGCAGGGACACCTCCCTCCCAGATTGCTCCAAGCCCCATCCAACCTGGCTTTGAACACTGCCAGGGATGGGGCAGAGACTCTTTTCCTGGGCAACCTGGTTCTAAAGCTCAGCACCCTCACCCCAAACAATTTCTCCCTCCCTCCCTCCCTCCCTCCCTCCCTGCCCAAGATCTCCTCTCCATCTCCCCTCTCCCAGCTGGAAACCCTTCCCCCTCGCAGGGTCCCATCCCTCCAGGCCCTTGTCCCAAGTCCCTCCCCAGCTTTCCTGGAGCCCCTTCAGGCACTGGAAGGTGCTCTAAGGTCTCCCCGTTGCAGCCTTCTCTTCTCCAGCCTCAACACCCATGGAATTACACACTGCTCTGGGTTGGAAGGGACCTCAAAGCTCATCCAGTCCCAACCCCTTTCCAGGGGCAGGGACACCTCCCACCAGCCCAGGGGGCTCCAAGCCCCATCCAGCCTGACCTGAGACACTGCCAGGGATGGGGCAGCCACAGCTGGGTTCTTCCCAAAGTTCCTCTGTTAAAGGGATGGATTGGATATTGTTTTTTCCTAACAGGTTTTTTAGGGTCTTTCTTTTTTTTTCTTTTTTTTTTTGCATGTTAGCAAAGCAGTGAAGATGTTCAAGAAAAGACACCTCATGGCCAGGGACTGCCAAGCTCTTGCAGAAGGTTCTCCCTCCCTGACACAGCCCTTGAGTCAACAGCAAAACAGAAGAGATGTCAACAGAGGCCTCCATCCCACCCCCCACCCACGGAGACATCGAGGAGGTAGAGGGATTGGGATTGATGTGAAGGTTTTGGGGGAGAAAAATGGGAATGTGGAACAACAGGGTGTTGTGCAACCCATGGGAGAGTGATTCCAGGTGAGGGGAGTGGAAATGGAAGAAAATGGGTGGTTTTAGGGTGGTGTGTGACAGATCTGGGCTTCATCTCTGCTTCTGCTAGGTCAGGTGGCAAGAAAAAAGTGAGACCTTTGAGTCCTCAGCTCTGGGGGGGGCAGTGGGTTTGGCTTTTTGGGGGTGTTTTAGGCTCTTCTCACACCAGAAGTGCCTCCAGGTCTTTGAGGTGTCAGAGCTTGCTCTCCCTGAGGAGCTCTGCAGCAGTTGGGTGCTGCTCATGATGTGACTCCTGATTCTAGATGCTCTTTAGGATACTTATTAAATAATAATCTGAGAATTGTGAAGGTTGGAAAAGACCTTTAAGATCCTCAAGTCCACCCCAACAACTTAACCATGTCCTGAAGTGCCACATCCACACAGTTTTTGAGCATCTTCAGGGATGGGGACTCCAGCCCTGCCCTGGGCAGCCTGGGCCAGGCCCTGACAACCCTTTCCAGGGAGAAATTGTCCCCCAGCTCCAACCTAAACCTCCCCTGGCACAACTTGAGGCCTTTTCCTCTTGTTTTATTTCTTTTCCTTGGAGCACCAACACCCCCCTGGCTCCAGCCTCCTCTAAGGGAGTTGTAGAGAGTCAGAAGGTCTCCTCTCAGCCTCCTCTGCTCCAAGCTCAACACCTTCAGATCCTTCACCTCCTCACAAGTTCTCCAGAACCTTCTCCTTGCTCTCCAGCTCCTTCTCCATCTTCTCCAGACCCTTCTCCTTCCTCTCCAGACCTTCTCCTTCCTTTCCAACCCCTTCTCCATCTTCTCCAGAACCTTCTCCTTACTTTCCAGACCTTCTTCTTACTCTCCAACCCCTTCTCCATCTTCTCCAGCCCCTCCTCCTTTCTCTCCATCCCCTTCTCCTTGCTCTCCAGCCCCTTCCCCAGCTCCATTCCCTTCTCTGGACACTCTCCAGCCCCTCAATCTCCTTCTGCTCCTGAGGTCCCCAGAACTGACCCCAGGATTGGGGGTGCAGCCTCCCCAGTGCCCAGCACAGGGGGACAATCCCTGCCCTGCTCCTGCTGCCCACCCCACTGCTGAGCCCAGCCCAGCCCAGTCAGGATCCTGGTGGCCACCTTGGCCACCTGGCCACACTCTGCCTCATATTCAGCCCCTGGTGACCAAAACCCTCTTCTGATGGAAACTTTCCAGCTGCTTCACCCCAAACCCAGGTCCCAGAAATCCTGGAGGGCTTTTGAGCCAGTGAATCAGCACATGAGAGGGTTCAGGTCTTGAAGTGAAGGTGAAAGAGCTGCCTGCAAATGGCTCTTGGGCCAACCTCCAAAGTTGTGTGAGGACAAGAGGGGCTACAGACACGTGGGGGTGAGGAGAAAGTAAGAAAAAAACATCTGGAGTTATTCCTGGGTCAATAAAAGGTGAGAATGGGGCATTTCTGTGATGCTTTTTTATGGAATCCCAGAATGGTTTGGGTTGGAAGGGACCTTAAAGCTCATCCAGTTCCAACCCCCTGCATGGGCAGGGACACCTCCCACCAGCCCAGGGGGCTCCAAGCCCCATCCAACCTGACCTGAGACACTGCCAGGGATGGGGCAGCCACAACTTCCTTGGACAACCTGGGCCAGGCTCTCCCCACCTTCAAGTTCAAGAATTTCCTCCCCATCTCCAACCTAAATCTCCCCTCTCCAAGTTTTGAATCATTACCCCTTATCTTGGAGCTCTCTCTGTACCTTGGGGTGAGCTGACATCTGGTGAGCCAGGATGAAGCAGAAGGTTCCTTGACTCTGCTCATATTCATGCTTTGCTTTTCCATTTCCAACTCAGCAATGTCTTTATCTCACTTCAAAAAAAAAAAGTCCAGCTTTTTACCACCCTGTAAAAAAAAAATCCACCCTGTACAAGCTCTGATGCTTCAAGGTTTAGAGTGTTGGACTCAGACTCGAGCACAGAAGTTTTACTTTCTGAACAGATTTTCTTTCTCACCAATAAGACCTTTAAACTCTCCCTTCAGGAGAATCCAGAAATAAAATACATTAAAATCAGTACTTGGGACTTTTTTGTTTTGTCTGCTCAGGTTGTCTCTTAGTTGAGCTGAAATTAGAGAAAGCCCTGTCTTAAATTAGAGGAGGTTTTAGCCTAAATTAGGGAAGAGCAGATTTAGAGTGGATATGAGGAACAAGTTCTTTACCTTGAGGGTGGGGGACCAAAACCAGGGTGCCCAGGGAGGTGGCTGAGGCCTCATCCCTGGAGATTTTCAAGCTGATGACCTTGAGAGGTCCCTTCCAACCCAAATTATTCCATGATTCTGTAAGCACTGGGGTATTTTGCAGGATAGGAGGAGTTCAGGATGAGTACAACCAGTGCTGGGAAGGTTCAGTCTGTGTCCCACATGGACTGTGTGGTTCCCAGAGAGTGGAGAGGCTGCTGAAATCAGTCTCTTGCCAAGTTTTGGTGTCCTTTATCATCTCCAGTGGTTTCTGATGTTGTAGCCAGCAAATACCTGGCAAGAAATGTCTGGTTGTCCTCTGAAAGGCCTTGATCTCTCTTACCCTCAGGTAGGAGCAGCCTGCTGGAGGCTCAGTGCTGTGACCTCCTCACACTGCAGAGCAGAAATTAAATCCTGCTAGATTTCAAAATCTTCAGATTTAGATTTAATCTTTAGATTTTTTAAAATCTTCAGAGTGCTTCTTTCCCAGATGAGAAAACTGGGTCTGTTCAGCTCAGGGGAGACCTCATTACCATGGCCCAGAACTCCAAGGGGGCTCCAAAGGAGATGGAGACTCCCTGTGTACAAGGAATCCCATGGACAAGGGGCAATGGGCACAAGGTGCTCCTGGAGAGATTCCAATTGGACACAAAAATAAAAATTTTCCACTCTGAGGCCAGTCAGACATTGGAATGGTCTCCCAGGGTGGATTCCCCCACTTTGGGAAGTTTGAAGTCTCAGCTCAGTGGGTGCTGGGACATCTCAGCTCAACAATAACATGAGAAGGGTTGGAGCAGCTGATCCAGGAGGTCCCTTCCCAGCTGGAATTATGATCCAGGAGGTCCCTTCCCAGCTGGAATTCTGTGGTTCTGTGATTCTTATTCTCTGGGTTAAGAACAAGAAACAAGAACAGGAGGAAGCCCAACCTCAGCCTGAGGCACATCACAGCTCAGGTCTTCTCTTTTGTTTCCTTCCTGGTTTTAATTCCTAAGGGAAAAATGTCAGGGTTTAACACTGCCCTGGCAATTAAACCAAATAATAGATTATTAATCTCTCCCCTCCCTGATAAAGGAGGGAGAGAGAATAAGGGAGAGAGACTGATGGGTTGGGAACTAAACTACACAGCTTGAATGGAACAGGAATGAGAAATAGGAAAAATGACTAAATCTCTACAAATCTACAGGAAAATTGATCCCAGGTTCCTCCCCCCTTTCCCCCAAGAACTCTCCCATCCCCACTGAGGCTGCAGGGCAGCCCTGGGAAAGTCCAGGCTGGAATCCTGGGCTCAGGAGCAGTTGGGAGCTGGAGGCAGGAACACAGAGATTCAGGCTGGGATGGATCAGGAGCAGAGGCAGAGGAAGGGATGGAATCCTCCCAGGATGCTGAAGCAAAGAGGGAGAGGGGAAGAAGGGGAAGCAGGAAGGGCTTTGAGCCTGGGGATCCCTCCAATTTCTCCTGAGGATGAGGTGGATGGGATGGAATCCTCTGTTTGGTCAATTCTGGTCATTTCTCTTGTCTGTTCCTCCCCACAGGAGGGTTTCAGGTGGGACCTCTTGACTCCTTTTCTCCTTTTGGAGGGCAAAATGTTCCTCAGAGCTGAGCAGTGTCCTTGGCTCTGCAGCCCATTCTCCAGCAGTAACTATAACCATGGAGTGGGCTCAGTCCCAGCAGCAGCCACTGCCTGAGAAACTTGCTGTGAATTTCAGCAAGTGCAGCTCCTGACAAGAGACTGAGCTGAAAGCAAAAGCACAAGGCAGAAAATCCCCTTTCTCCTGGCCCAAACCAGGACACATCCCCACCCCACATCTTCCCCTCTCCAAACAGAGACTCTTGGTCATTGATCTGACCAAAATCAGTAGAAAACCCCTCATCAAAGTCCTTGGATTTTATGGCTGGGTTGCTTTTCCCCACGTGTCATCTCCATGGTTTCATGGTGAGGAGCAAAAGGATGAGAGGAAATCCTCTCAGGCTGCACCAGGCTGGAGATGAGGAGAAACTTCTTGACTGAAAGGGTTTTTTAAACACTGCCCAGGGGGGTGGTTGAATCCTGGAGGTGTTTAAAGGTTGTGGAGTTGTGGTGCTGAGGGCCATGGTTGGGTACCTGGTGCTCTTCCAGCTCTGGATTGGGTAGAGTTGAGTTAATGGTGAAAGATCTTTCCCATCCAGAAGGATTCTGTGATTCTGAACACAACATTCCTACTCCAGGAGCTGGAATGAAGGCTCCATGGGCTGGGCATGGATTTCCTCTGAAAAAATGGACTATTTCCTCTGAATAAATGAATCCCCTTTGTCCTGGCCCAAACCAGGACAGAAGCTCTCCCACAGAATTCATTCTGCAGCTGTGTTCTGGGCTCTCATGCAGCTGCTGTGCTGTGTGGTTCAGTGCTGCTGATCTCTGAGGCTGTTGCATGGACCACATTATTTTCTTCTAAAGGTAGAGGAGGTGTCAAATGGACCTTGAGAGCACCCAGGTTATGTGGACAGTGGAAAGAGATCAGTGTCATTCTCCTGACTTCCAGAAATTGTCAGAGAAGCAGAATGGGTCATTTGGAGCTCATGGAAGAGCTGGCAAGAACTACAACCACCTCACACAGCCTCTGCTCTCCCTGTTAGCTGAGTTAGGAGCCTTTGCACTTCTTCCTGCTGACTCTTCTCCTGCTCTTCCTCTTCCTGCAGCCCAAGGCCACCAGAAGAACATCACTGATTACTTCAGGATCTCTCAGAGCCAGCAAGAAGGTCCCCCTTGGAAGAGTAGTGAACTCAAAGAAGAGGCACTGGATCCCCTCTTTATTGAACCTGATAATTCCTTCAGCAGGGTCCCCACTGGGATGGAGACCACCAGGGATTCCTGCTCCTTCCTAGAGGATGAGGACTTTGTACCAGCTCCCAGGAAAAAACCCAGAAAAAGGACTTCATCCACTGCATCTGCAGGGGTTCACAAGCTAGAGCATGGTTTGTGGGCTGAGCCTGAGGAGAAGCCAATGGTGGTTCCTCCAGAACCAAGCCAGATCAAGCAGGAACTTGATGAGATGGAAATTGAACCAATCCCTGATGCACACTATGGACTCCTGGGGACTCAGAACTGGGAAGTGCCTCAGGGAAGGATTGAGGAGCTGCCTGTTGAAATCCTGAGGAACATCTTTGCTTTCCTCCCAGTGACTGATCTCTACCAGAACCTGAGCCTGGTGTGTCACTGCTGGAGGGAGATAGTCAGGGATCCACTGGTAAGGACTTTGTGATCTTCATTTGAGCCTCTGCCTTCTGCTGCTGCTGTTTTGCCTTAGTCCTGTGGCTGCTTGGAATCAGGGAATGGTTTGGGTTGGAAATGACCTTCAAGCTCCTCCAGTTCCAACCCCCTGCATGGGCAGGGACACCTCCCACCAGCCCAGGTTCTCCAATCCCTATCCCAGACACTGCCACCTTTAAGGTCCCTTCCAACCAAAACCATTCCATGATTCTAAGTTTCTTCATTGCTTCTGTCCTTTGGTGTTTGAAACAGAACCAGTGTCCCCTACACCTCTTGTTCTAGGAAAAAACAGCTTTTTCTAGACAAGTTTGCAGGTGATGAGGAGCAATTATTTCTTTCCTCCCTTTCCTTCCCTATTTCTGTGAGGAGAGGCTGAGGAGCTGGGAGTGTTGAGACTCCAGGGGGACCTTAGAGCTGCCCCCCAATCCCTGAAGGGAACCTCCAGGAAGGCTGCAGAGGGACTTTTCAGAAGAGTGTCCAGTGCTAGGAGAAGGGGAAATGGTTTGAAAGTGCAGGAGAAGAGGTTCAGCCTGGAGCTTAGGAAGAAGTTCTTCAGGAGGAGGGTGCTGAGACTCTGGAACAGATTGCCCAGAGAAGTTGTGGCTGCCCCCTCCCTGGAGGTGTTCAAGGCCAGGTTGGATGAGGCTTGGAGCAACCTGGGCTGGATGAGTTGCAGATTCCTTAATTTAGTGTGGACAAACTCCACAAATTCTTCAGTGTTGTGACACTTGAGCAGAAGGATGTAATTTAAACTCCTGCAGCTCAAACCCACACCCAGCTTGGGGACATCCTCATGGTCCTGTCTGCCTGGCAGTGAAGGTCTTGGGGGATTTGGGGACTGAGAGATGTTCTCTGCCTCCTCTCAGGTGTCCCCATTGTCCCTTGAGCCTTCCTGTGTTCAAGGCCAGGTTGGATGAGGCTTGGAGCTGGATGAGAGGTGTCCCTGGGCATGGAGCTTGGAGGAGATCCCAGAATCACAGAATTGTTTGGGTTGGAAAAGACCTTTAAGATAATCAAGCCCAACCAGAACCTAACTCTACCAACCAGGAACTTTACCAAGTCCAGTCCTTAATCCATGGCCCTCAGCACCACATCTCCATGGCTTTTAAACACCTCCAGGGATGGCAACTCCACCACCACCCTGGGCATGATCTCTGAGTTGCCTTCCAACCTCACTCATTCTATGCTGGTTCTATGATCTCACACCAGGCACCTTTTTCCATCGAGCTGCAGGGACATTTTGGAACTCCAGATTATTCCTGGAACTCCCCTTGATGAGTTTCTTGCCAGAAGAAACCTATTTTCCAGTGCTGGGGGGTGAACCTTGGTGCTGTGTGCTTCCCATTCCAGTTCATTCCTTGGAAGAAGCTCTACCATCAGTACCTGATGAAGGAGGACACAGCCCTGCAGAGGGTTGAGCACATCTGCCAGGTTTTTGGGATAAAAAAGGAGCATGAAGAGTGTGTGTTGGGGCTGATCAGGTGAGTCCACTTCAGCACTTGAATTTGTACCTGTAGATCCTCAGAATTTCCTTGCTTTGAGTCTTCTATCATTTTATCCTGTGAAGTGCCAGGAGAGAAGTGGGTTTGTCTTCCAAAGAGGTGGGAGATGAGGGAGGAGCTGGAGAAATCAGTGGTAGGGTTCTAGAAATAGGTTGAAAACCCTTCCCTCTCCTACACTTGATGTACAAGTGAAATTTTGAGAAAAGAAGGGGAGAAGGGAGCTAATTGCTGCCTCATGGGGGGTTGTAGGGAGCATGAGGCCAAACTTCTTGCAGGTGCATGGTGAGAGGACAAGAGGCAATAGGAAATCCAGTTAGATCTTAGGAGAGTGGCCAAACACTGACCCAGAGAGGAATCTTCATGGAGTTTGGATCTGAGCAGGATCAAAACAAACAAAAACAAAACAAACAAAATCACAAATCACCAAATGTTGAGGTCACCCCTGCTTTGAGCAGCTGCCTCCCAACATCCCTTCTGCTGTTTTTATGATTTTGATAGCAAGGGAGAAAGGGATCCTAAAATCACAGAGTGGTTTGGGCTGGAAGGGTCCAGGTTGTTCCAAACCTTCACTATAAGGGTGCTGAGCCCCTGGCTGCCCCCAGAAGCTGTGGCTGCCCCATCCCTGGCAGTGTCTCAGGTCAGGTTGGATGGGGCTTGGAGCCCCCTGGGCTGGTGGGAGGTGTCCCTGCCCATGCAGGGGTTGGAACTGGATGAGCTTTGAGGTCCCTTCCAACCCAAACCATTCCCTGATTCCATGAAAATATGGTTTTGGGGTCTATCTCCAGCTGAGATATAAAAGCCCCAAGTGCTGTTCCAGGGAGTGTTTCAGAGCTGCACAACCCAGGGGCATTTGGATCTCCTTGCATCCAGTGTCCATCAGGATGCCCAAAGATGGGAGAACTTCAGTCCTTCCATCAGCTGATTTAACTGAGCCACTTGGGGGGTTCTGACCCTGCAGAAGGGGACAGGGCTGAAAGGACCCAGATGACAGAAAAGTGACCCAAGCACAGCCCTGACACAGATTATCCTGGGGATAAATTTCCCAGGATTGCTGTGGCTGCCCCATCCCTGGCAGTGTCTCAGGTCAGGTTGGATGGGGCTGGGAGCCCCCTGGGCTGGTGGGAGGTGTCCCTGCCCATGCAGGGGTTGGGACTGGATGATTTTTAATGTCCCTTCCAACCCAACCCATCCCATGATTCTATGATTAATGAGTCTGATCCCTGAGGAATGGCTTTGTTTCCTTATCAAACCCACAGTGGGAATTCCCTCTAGGCACAATTTGGTACAAGAACAGCATCAACAAACATTTACCCAGTGAGGATGCCACTGCCACCTGAGAGTTTGCCATCATGGCAAGAGCTGATCCTCTGCTCCTGAGGCTCTGAAACCAACTGCTAGGGAGCAGGAACAGATTGCCCAGAAAAGTTTTGGCTGCCCCATCCCTGGCAGTGTCTCAGGTCAGGTTGGATGGGGCTTGGAGCCCCCTGGGCTGGTGGGAGGTGTCCCTGCCCATGCAGGGGGTTGGGACTGGATGAGCTTTGAGGTCCCTTCCAACCCAACCCATTCCATGTTCCCAATTCCCTTAAGGACAACTTCTTGGTAAACAGGAATTAGGGTTGGAAATCCAAGTTCAGCACCATCCAGCATCCCAGGGAGGTGTCAGTTCCACTTAACTGCAGCCAGATTGAGGGTACTGAGGAGAAGACATCATTTCCTCAGAGAACAAACTCCCTTTTCTGCCCAGGTGTGTCTCTGCCATTCCCACTGGCCAGAAGGTTGATGCCAGTGGGGTCCTCCAGTGTTTGAGGAGTCATCACCTCTTCTTAAAGGCTGAAATCTGTGTCAACAACAAACTGCCCCATTTAAAGAGCAGGATGGAGGTAGGTTCAACAGTTGTTAACTCTTTTATTAAACAGCTTTAACAACTGCTGGTGCTTTGAGGTCATCTCAAGATGACCAGGAGTCCAACGTGAGTTCCTCAAGGGTTGGTGATGAAATGGATGATCCATAACACCACAATGGGAGCTGGAATCCAACATCTTTCCCCATGGAAAGTGGGATGGAGAGCATAGAGACCAAACTCTGTGGTGAAAACACTGGAGGGAGGGGATGGTATCCAGAGGGACCTGGAGAGGCTGGAGAAGCTCTGGGGCAAACTGGATGAAGTTCAACGAGGCCAAAGTGCAAGGTTCTGCACCTGGGTCAGGGCAATCCCATGGAAAAGGAGGAGAGAGGATTGAGGGCAGCCCTGAGGAGAAGGACTTGGGGGGCTGGAGGCTCAGAAGCTCAAGGTGAGCCCTCAGTGTGTGCTGACAGCCCAGAAACCAAGCAGGTCCTGGGCTGCATCCAAAGAAGCAGAGACAGAAAGTCAAGGGAGGGGATTCTCCCCTCTGCTCTGCTCTGCTGAGACCCCACCTGGAGCTCTGTGTCCAGTTGTGGAGTCCCCAAGAGCAGAAGGACACAGAGCTCCTGGAAGGTGTCCAGAGCAGAGCCACTCAAATGCTCAGAGGGCTGAGCACCTCCCTGGGAAGCCAGGCTGAGGGATTGGGGTTGTTCAGCCTGGAGAAGAGGAGGCTCCCAGGTGAGCTCAGAGCAACCTTCCAATATCTGAAGGGGCTCCAAGAAAGCTGGGGGAGGGCTTTGGACACGGGGGGGTAGGGAGAGGAGAAGGGAAATGGGTTAAAACTTGGAGAGAAAGGGGAGATTGAGGTTGGAGATGGGGAGGAAATTCTGGAATTGGAGGGTGGGGAGAGCCTGGCCCAGGTTGTCCAAGGAAGTTGTGGCTGCCCCATCCCTGGCAGTGTCTCAGGTCAGGTTGGATGGGGCTTGGAGCCCCCTGGGCTGGTGGGAGGTGTCCCTGCCCATGCAGGGGTTGGCACTGGATGAGCTTTGAGGTCCCTTCCAACCCAAACATTCTGGGATTCTCTAATTCTATATTAAATCTTTTTAACAGCCAGCTGCCACTTATGGATGGTCCATCAGGGGCCCTGGAGTGATCCTTGAGTTTCTGTTGTGCCAGGGAAGGTTTGGGTTGGATATTGGGCACAATTTCTTTACTGAAAGAGTGGTGAGGGTTTGGAATGTGGTGGAGTCACCATCCCTGGAGGTGTTGAAGAAACATCTGAATGTGGCTCTTCAGGAGATGGTTCAGTGGTTGTGGGAGTTGTGGAGTTGGGTTCATGGGTGGCAGAGTTAGGTGGTGTTTGGACTCCATGATGACCTTGAAGGCTTTGTCCAACCTTAATGATTCTCTGATGATTCCATGATCTCTGCCCTCCTGCATCTGAAGGGTTTCCCTTTGGGGTGTTCTGGGGTCCTGGTGACTGAAGATGATTTAACCCCTCAGCAGGGCCTGTGAGGGGTTTTTTTTAGTGTTGAAGCAGAGTTTTTCTCCTCCTAAAGGCTCAAAGCTTTTTGCTCTCTCCTTCTTCTCATTGTCTGCACCAGCCTGAGAAGCTCTGGGCCATTCTTGCAGTCATGGTGCTTTTTTCTGATGGTGTCAGGGACATCCAGAAGCTGCTGGGATGTCTGCTGAGACCTTGCTCCAAACTGTCTGCTGTGGATGTGACTGAGCTGCTGTACTGCACAGCCACCCTGCTGTGTGCCATGAGAGACAGGAACATCTCCATCACTAACAGGTGAGGGCTGGGAAGATGCTTCCTACCAGGGAGGGCAATCTGGGAGGGATGTTTTGGGCCCTTCACAACCAGAAGGAGATTGAGGGGCTGGAGAGTGTCCAGAGAAGGGAATGGAGCTGGGGAAGGGGCTGGAGAGCAAGGAGAAGGTTCTGGAGATCTCCTGAGGAGGGGCTGAGGGTGTTGATCCTGGAGCAAAGGAGGCTGAGAGGAGACCTTCCTGTTCTCTACAACTCCCTGGAAGGAGGTTGGAGCCAGGTGGGGGTCAGTCTCTTCTCCCAGGCAATAAAAACCAAAGTGAACCACCCTCAAGTTGCTCCAGGGAGGTTTAGATTGGGTATGTGCAACAATGTCTTCTCCAAAAGGGTTGTCAGGGCCTGGCCCAGGCTGCCCAGGGCAGGGCTGGAGTCCCCATCATCCCTGGAGGGGTTTCAGAGCCCTGGGGATGTGGGGATGAGGGACATGGGGTGGGGGTGGCCTTGGCAGGGCTGGGTTAAAGTTGGATTTGATTATCTTAGAGGTCTTTTCCAGCCTAACTGATTCTATGAAGCTCATTAATTTGAGCCATGTGCTGAAGATGTGGCCAGCAGGTCCAGGGAAGGGATTCTGCCCCTGTGCTCAGCTCTGGGGAGGCCACAGCTTGAGTCCTGTGTCCAGTTCTGGGCCCCTCAGCTCAGGAAGGAGCTTGAGGTGCTGGAGCAGGTCCAAAGGAGGCAACTGGGCTGGGGAAGGGATCCAGCACAGATCCTCTGAGGAGAGGCTGAGGGAGCTGGGGGTGTTGAGGCTGGAGAAGAGGAGGCTCAGGGGAGACCTCATCACTCTCTCCAACTCCCTGAAAGGAGGTTGGAGCCAGGGGGGGGTTGGGCTCTTTTCCCAGGCAACTCTCAGCAAGACAAGAGGGCACAAGAGGTCTCAAGTTGTGCCAGGGGAGGTTTAGGTTGGACATTAGAAAGAATTTCTTTCTGGAGAGGGTGCTCAGCCATTGGAATGGGCTGCCCAGGGAAGGGGTGGATTCTCCATCCCTGGAGATATTTCCAAAGAGCCTGGATGTGGCACTCAGTGCCATGGGCTGGGAACTGCAGTGGGAGTGGATCAAGGGTTGGACTTGATGAGCTCTGAGGTCCCTTCCAACCCAGCCAGTTCTAGGATTCTATGATTCTATGTGGCAGACAATAACTGCTTGTGGGCAGTCACCCACATCCCATCTCCATCTCCTGGGACAACCTAGGCTGGAAGAAGTAGGGAAGACCAGGTCTCTTCCACCACTGTCTGCTTAAACCACTCAAGGTTTGTGATAAGGAGCATAAGGAGGTGTCAGGGTTTAACACTGCCCTGGCAATTAAACTGAATGCCAGGTGATCTCTATTAATCCCCCTCCCCTCCCTGATAAAGGAAGGAGAGAGAATAAGGGAGAGAGACTGATGGGTTGGGAACTAAACTACACAGCTTGAATGGAACAGGAATGAGAAATAGGAAAAATGACTAAATCTCTACAAATCTACAGGAAAATTGATCCCAGGTTCCTCCCCCCTTTCCCCCAAGAACTCTCCCATCCCCACTGAGGCTGCAGGGCAGCCCTGGGAAAGTCCAGGCTGGAATCCTGGGCTCAGGAGCAGTTGGGAGCTGGAGGCAGGAACACACAGATTCAGGCTGGGATGGATCAGGAGCAGAGGCAGAGGAAGGGATGGAATCCTCCCAGGATGCTGAAGCAAAGAGGGAGAGGGGAAGAAGGGGAAGCAGGAAGGGCTTTGAGCCTGGGGATCCCTCCAATTTCTCCTGAGGATGAGGTGGATGGGATGGAATCCTCTGTTTGGTCAATTCTGGTCATTTCTCTTGTCTGTTCCTCCCCACAGGAGGGTTTCAGGTGGGACCTCTTGACTCCTTTTCTCCTTTTGGAGGGCAAAATGTTCCTCAGAGCTGAGCAGTGTCCTTGGCTCTGCAGCCCATTCTCCAGCAGTAACTATAACCATGGAGTGGGCTCAGTCCCAGCAGCAGCCACTGCCTGAGAAACTTGCTGTGAATTTCAGCAAGTGCAGCTCCTGACAAGAGACTGAGCTGAAAGCAAAAGCACAAGGCAGAAAATCCCCTTTCTCCTGGCCCAAACCAGCACAGGAGGAAACATGTCCTGAAGGAGCTGTCTGGTACCTATTGGCATCTCCAAAAGCAATTAGTGATGGGAGTTAATTTCTAACCAGATGTTGCTGGTGTAGTTCAAGCCACAGTGTCCCTGTGCTCCTCTCTTTGCAGTGACAAAGCCCCAGGAGGTGTTGTCAAGGCTAAAACACTTGTATAAGACACTCAGTGAACCAATTTGTTAAGTGAACACCAAGCTCTAAAGCTGATGAACTTTAGAGGCCCAAATTAGCCTTTTCTCAGGCTCCCCCCTGAGTCTGCTGATGGTGGCTCAGGGGAGAAAAAGGACCCTGTGAACCCAGGTCCTGCTGCCTTGGTGGCAGAATCTGAAACACAAACCTGGCAGGAGGGAGGGAGAGGCCACCAAGTTGTCCCCATGGTGCCTCTGAAGTCACTTCAAGGTACAGCTGTGCTCTAAAATATTAATCTTGCAAAATATTCATCTATTAATTGTCTCCTGCAACTCCCTGAGCTCCTGGGGCTCTGTACATTGTCCTGTTGGAAGTATTCAAGATGTTGGCAGTTTTTTAGGTGGATTATAGATAATTAAAAGGGCTGGAAGGGAGCTCTGGAGGTCATCTCATCCAAGCCCTGCCACAGCAGAGCAAATTGCACAGAGTGGTGTCCATGAATGTCTCCAGAGATGGGGGTTCCACCACCTCTCTGGGCAGCCTTGTTCCATTCTCTGCCACCCTCCAAATCAAAAAGTTCCTCCTCATGTTTAAATGGAACTTCCTATGGTCAAGTTTGTGCCTGTTACCTCTTGTCCTGTCCCTGGCAACCACAGAAAAAAAACCTGACCCCTCCTCAGGACACCCACCCTTGGAGTATTTCTAAGCATTGATGAGATTCTCCCCACTCATTCTTCTCCAGCCTAAAAAACCCAAGTCCCTCAGCCTTTTCTCCTCAGAGATGTCCCAGTCCCCTCATCATCTCCATAGCCCTTTGCTGTCCCCTCTCCAGCAGTTCCCTCTCCTTGTTTAATTTGTTCTTCATGATCTCTCAGTGACAGTTTCCCTTTTCTTCTTCTCCCAGGATCCATTACAACATTTTCTACTCCTTGTATCTGATGGAAAATGCTTCTGTGAGTATGGAAAGAGTAGAAGACCCCCTGGCATCACACTGCAGACAAGACTTATGGGCCAGGTAAGGTTATTTTAGGTGATCCAAACCTAAAGGGCCCTTGTGGGGCCTCCTGAACCTTGGAGGAAGAGCAAAAATTTCATGGCAGGGTTTGGTTGAGAAAACTCTGAGTTTTGAGGATTCATTCAACCCTTGTTCAGCTCCTTGACTTCTCCCAACCTTCCAATATCTGAAGGGGCTCCAAGAAAGCTGGGGGAGGGCTTTGGACACGGGGGGGTAGGGAGAGGAGAAGGGAAATGGGTTAAAACTTGGAGAGAAAGGGGAGATTGAGGTTGGAGATGGGGAGGAAATTCTGGAATTTGAGGGTGGGGAGAGCCTGGCCCAGGTTGTCCAAGGAAGTTGTGGCTGCCCCATCCCTGGCAGTGTCTCAGGTCAGGTTGGATGGGGCTTGGAGCCCCCTGGGCTGGTGGGAGGTGTCCCTGAACATGCAGGGGGTTGGGACTGGATGAGCTTTGAGGTCCCTTCCAACCCAACCCATTCCAGGATTCTATGAAAATATGGTTTTGGGGTCTATCTCCAAGTGAGATATAAAAGCCCCAAGTGCTGTTCCAGGGAGTGTTTCAGAGCTGCACAACCCAGGGGCATTTGGATCTCCTTGCATCCAGTGTCCATCAGGATGCCCAAAGATGGGAGAACTTCAGTCCTTCCATCAGCTGATTTAACTGAGCCACTTGGGGGGTTCTGACCCTGCAGAAGGGGACAGGGCTGAAAGGACCCAGATGACAGAAAAGTGACCCAAGCACAGCCCTGACACAGATTATCCTGGGGATAAATTTCCCAGGATTGCTGTGGCTGCCCCATCCCTGGCAGTGTCTCAGGTCAGGTTGGATGGGGCTTGGAGCCCCCTGGGCTGGTGGGAGGTGTCCCTGCCCATGCAGGGATTGGGACTGGATGAGCTTTGAGGTCCCTTCCAACCCAAACCATTCCATGATTATTTTTGCTGTCTCCAATCTTTTCTTTTTCCCTTCTTTTCTCATTTACATGACAACCATGTTGCTCCACTGCCACCTTCCTGCTGACAGGATGGGACAAATCATTCCCTGCTTTCCTTCTGCCATTAGCAATTTGTTTTATGGGGGATGCTTTATTTTCTTAATGCCTTTTCCTCTTGGGTTTTTTTTTTTTCTGGTTTTAGTTGTGGGCCTGACATAAAGCTGACCCATGAACAGCAAAGGATTTTGAATCACAAAATTGAGCAGGGCCAAGTAGTGAAGATTATGGCATTTGCAGGTAAGAGCCCAAAATTCTGCTGTGAGAATAGTCCACAGTCTAACATCTAATTCTTCTCCTTCCATCCCTCCTGCTCCTGTCCAAGGAACTGTGCAGAATTCAGGGAAACCCAGGAGAGGAGAAGCAGCCCCCTGTGTGTTGCTCAGTCCCATGCTGAGCCTGTTTCAGTGTTTTGTCCATGGGCCACTGGACAGTGGTGTTTGGAGGTGTTGGGATTTGGTGTCCCTGTAGGAGCCAAGAAATCTTCTGCACTTGGAGAGCTCTTTGGAAAAGGGGAATTGCCTCAAATTGGAAAAATTTCTCCACTGAAAGAGTGGTGAAGCACTGACACAGGTTGCCCAGGGTGGAGTCAGCATCCCTGGAGGGGTTAAAAATGGGTAGAGGTGGGGCCTCAGGAGGTGATTTAGTGGTTGAGGTGGTGAAGGTGGAAAAGATCTTCAAGATCATGGAGTCCAAGTGTTCCCCCAGCACTGCCCAAGGCCACCCCTGCCCCATGTCCCTCATCCCCACATCCCCAGGGCTCTGAAACCCCTCCAGGGATGATGAGGACTCCACCACTGGCCAGGACCTAACAACCCTTTCCAGGGAGAAATTGTTCCTAATATCCAATCCAAACCTCCCCTGGCACAACTTCAGGCTGGTTCCTCTCATCCCATCATTTCTTTCTTGGGAGAAGAGACCAAGACCCCCCTGGCTCCAACCTCCTTCCAAGGAGTTGGAGAGAGCCAGAAGTCTCCTCTCAGCCTCCTCAGTCCCCCCTCAGAAGATCTCCAGCCCCTCCTCCACACTCTCCATCCCTTCTCCTTGCTCTCCAGCCCCTTCCCCAGCTCCATTCCCTTCTCTGGACACTCTCCAGCCCCTCAATCTCCTTCTGCTCCTGAGGTCCCCAGAACTGACCCCAGGATTGGGGGTGCAGCCTCCCCAGTGCCCAGCACAGGGGGACAATCCCTGCCCTGCTCCTGCTGCCCACCCCACTGCTGAGCCCAGCCCAGCCTTGGCACTGCTGGGTTTCTGCCTGGACTTGATCCTCAGGGTCTTTTCCAACTGAAATGATTCTGTGGTCAGTGCTGGGCCCTGCTTTGCCCAGGAGCCATCAGGGAGGAGGAGTGTGAACAGCCAGGGTGACTCTGTCATTGCTGAGGATCTGAAAAGGAGCCCAGGAGGAGGAAATGTGCAGAGGATCTCCTGGGCTCAGGCTCTGGTGGTTGGGATTTCAGGGGTGAAGCCCTTTTGCCAGGAGGTGAGGACAGGGCTGTCCTGCAGCAAAGTGGGGGGAAGGAGAGCAGCAGCAGTGAGAGATCCTGCAGGGCAATGAGCTCAGGAAGCATTCAAAAGAGAGTTTTAACCTTTCATTGCCCAAGCTGTCTTTCAAGGGAGCCAGTCCCTTCATGGATGATGAGACTTTGGGATGATAAGATGATAAATTTTAGGCTGCAAATTACAATTTTTTTAAGACCTGCTTTGCTCCACAGCTTCTGGTTTCAGTTGAGTGGCTGAATAAATTCCTTTCAGCTGCAAAGAGTTTGCAGGCAGGAGGAAAATAAATCCCAGAAGAGCTGTGGGGCTTCATTCATTCCTGACTCTGGATGCATAATTTTTTTTCCTCATTTCTTCTCTTCTCCAGGGACAGGAAAGACCTCAACCTTGGTCAAGTATGCAGAGAAGTTTCCTGACCTGAATTTCCTATACGTGGCCTTTAACAAAGCTGTTGCAGAGAGGGGCAGAATTTTATTCCCCAGCAATGTCACCTGCAAGACTTTCCATTCCTTGGCATTTGGGAGTGTTGGGAAACAGTGAGTGGGGATTTTGGATCCATGGAATTATCCCAGAGTCGTTGAATGCTTTGGGTTGGGAGGGACCTTGAAGATCACTCCCACAAGCCTTACAAAGCACATAAAACCCAAAACCAGATCAATATCTGCAGATTTCACAGATAATCCATTATGAGGTCAATGTGGGTGTATAAAACAGATTTTCTTCAAGTGTTAATTTGCAACAGAATCCAAACTGAGTTTGCTTTTCCAGTGGGCTTTTCACATGCAGGCTCAACGTGTCTCTCTTTGTTTTTTGTCATCTGTGGCACAGATATAAAGAAAAAGGCAAGCTGAACTTCTCCAAGATGTCAGTTTTGGCCATCAGTTCCCTTCTCCAGAACCAAAAGGGACAATCTCTGTTCATCAGAGGGAAAACTGTCTCACAGACCCTTGAAAACTTCTTTGCCTCTGCAGACAAAGAGATCTGTGAGGAGCACACTCCTGTTTGGTTCAAAAACACTCATGGAGACAGACAACTTGTTACTCCACAAGAAAAGAGAGTGAGTATCTGAGGTGAAGCAAGATGAGGGCTGCAGGGCTTAGAAGGGGCTTATCCCCATCTAATATCCACATTTCTTGGTATTTTATGGGTATTTATCCTTCAGCTGTGTTCAAAAAAAATGTAGACATGGCAGTTCAGGACATGGTTTGGTTGGCATGGTGGTGCTGGGTTGATGGTTGGATTTGGTGATCTTAGAGGTCATTTCCAGTCTTACAGAATCCTGGAATGGTTTGGGTTGGAAGGGACCCCAAAGCTCATCCAGTCCCAACCCCTGCATGGGCAGGGACACCTCCCACCAGCCCAGGGGGCTCCAAGCCCCATCCAACCTGACCTGAGACACTGCCAGGGATGGGGCAGCCACAGCAATCCTGGGAAATTTATCCCCAGGATAATCTGTGTCAGGGCTGTGCTTGGGTCACTTTTCTGTCATCTGGGTCCTTTCAGCCCTGTCCCCTTCTGCAGGGTCAGAACCCCCCAAGTGGCTCAGTTAAATCAGCTGATGGAAGGACTGAAGTTCTCCCATCTTTGGGCATCCTGATGGACACTGGATGCAAGGAGATCCAAATGCCCCTGGGTTGTGCAGCTCTGAAACACTCCCTGGAACAGCACTTGGGGCTTTTATATCTCACTTGGAGATAGACCCCAAAACCATATTTTCATAGAATCCTGGAATGGTTTGGGTTGGAAGGGACCTCAAAGCTCATCCAGTCCCAACCCCTGCATGGGCAGGGACACCTCCCACCAGCCCAGGGGGCTCCAAGCCCCATCCAACCTGACCTGAGACACTGCCAGGGATGGGGCAGCCACAGCTTCTGGGGGCAACCTGGGCCAGGCTCTCCCCACCCTCCAATTCCAGAATTTCCTCCCCATCTCCAACCTCAATCTCCCCTTTCTCTCCAAGTTTTAACCCATTTCCCTTCTCCTCTCCCTACCCCCCCGTGTCCAAAGCCCTCCCCCAACTTTCTTGGAGCCCCTTCAGATATTGGAAGGTTGCTCTGAGCTCCCCTGGGAGCCTCCTCTTCTCCAGGCTGAACAACCCCAATCCCTCAGCCTGGCTTCCCAGGGAGGTGCTCAGCCCTCTGAGCATTTGAGTGGCTCTGCTCTGGACACCTTCCAGGAGCTCTGTGTCCTTCTGCTCTTGGGGACTCCACAACTGGACACAGAGCTCCAGGTGGGGTCTCAGCAGAGCAGAGCAGAGGGGGAGAATCCCCTCCCTTGACTTTCTGTCTCTGCTTCTTTGGATGCAGCCCAGGACCTGCTTGGTTTCTGGGCTGCAGTTTTCTGCTCTGATTCTATCATTCTAAGGACTGAATGTCAGACTTATTTTTTTTCTTTTTGACCAATGCAAAGGAACCTGGGCCTCTTTGTTCTCCCTGTTTGCATGGATTTCTGGAGAGATTATCACTGTCTCTGCTCAGTGCAGAACCTCCCTCCCTGCAAGGAGAAGTGATCAGAGGTTGCATGTGTTGACACTGACACCAGAAATCCAATTTGCAGTCACTAATTCTGGCAGGGAAGAAACTGAGAGCTTCAAAACATTCAAAAATTCAAAGGATTTTGCTACCTTTCCAGAAAAAGCAAAATAATGATAATAAAATGCATAAGTTGGAGGGGATTATACTGCACTGTGGTTAGAGCTGAGCCCAAGAAATGTTCTTTTCAGGGAGGCTGCATATGGAAAAGACTCTGTTGAGGAGAAGTGAAATGGTGGTGGAGAGAAGAAGGGGGAGAAAGGCTTCAGAGAAGCCTTTCAAGATCATTCCTTCAGAGAAGCCCTGCCAGATATTTCCTTCAGCAAAGCCTTCCCAGATCTGCTCTGCTTGGACTCTTTTTCTGCTCATAACAACCTCTCCAGACCCTTCTGCTTTTAATTTCTAGATCAATGTCCAAGAGGCAAAGGAGATATGGCACAACATGAAGAAGCTGGATGGAGATGCAGAGAAGAAATACAAGATAACTTGTGATGGTAAGAGGGGGAAGATGTCAAATGCCTTCAGAAAAAGAGCTGTAGGAGAACACTAAATGGGTCCATCCTCCTCCCTTCTGCCTGTGCACCAGGGATGTGCATTTGAAAGTTTAAAATTCCTGATTTACCACCAAAACAGACCCAAAGGCTGGAAGTTTGTTCATCAGGAAATGGGGGAATTACCCAGATGAGTGTGACTGGCAGCAAAATCCTAGGAATAATGGGCATTTCCTCCTTGCTGCTGCTGAAATGTCCTTTCCTCTGGCTTCTTCATTAATTGAGGAGATCTGCTGAATGTCCATCAGTATCTGAGGGGTGGGGGGCAAGAGGAGGGGGCCAATCTCTTTTCAGTGGCTTTGTCAGCTCCTAAATCTCTAAATGGAGGCAAGACAAGAGTCTGCCCCCAACATCCCAGAGAGTTCTCTCCTCCTCTAGAAAAATAAATCTTGATGTTCCTCAGCTGTGGAGATTCAGGGAGGTTCTCCTCCTCCTCTGCTCTGCCCTGGGGAGACCAGAGCTGGAATCCTGGCTCCAGTTTGGGGCTCCCCAGTTGAGGAGAGACTGGGATCTACTGGAGAGAGGCCAAGGGAGAGGTGGGAGGGTGAGGAAGGGACTTGAGCATCTGTGCTGGGAAGAAAGAGTGAGAGGCCTGGGGCTGTTGAGGCTGGAGAAGAGAAGGCTGAGAGGGGATCTGCTGAATGTCCATCAAGAGCTGAGGGGTGGGGGGCAAGAGGAAGGGGCCAATCTCTTTTTGGGGGTGGCCAGGGAGAGGCCAAGGAAGAATGGGTTGAAGGGAGAAGAGAGGAAGTTCCAGCTCAGCATGAGCAGGAGAAACTTGTTGAGGGTGAGGCTGAGGGAGCCCTGGCCCAGGCTGCCCAGAGAGGTTGTGGAGTCTCCTTCTCTGGAGCCTTTCCAAACCCCCCTGGATGTGTTCCTGTGTGGGCTGCCCTGGGGGATCCTGCTGGGGCAGGGGGGTTGCACTGGGGCATCTCCACACCTCCCTTCCATCCCAAACATTCTATGACCAACTCTGAAGTTCTGCAAGGAGCCACGAGCAGCACCTCCTGAAGGTTCAGTGACACAAAGTCCACAGCAAAGCAACCTCAGCTCAGAAACCAGAGCTCCCAAGCTCCTGCCCTCCTCGTGTTCACAGAGCTCTTCAGCAGCCCTCCCTCACACAGCAGTCCCATTACAAGAACAAACCATGGAAAAAAAGAGTTGTTTTTCTATTTTAAAGAGAGTCCTGACCTCTCCAAGGGTGTGATTGGTACTTACATCAGTGATCCTGCAGAGTGCTCTGATGGCTGGGCCTCTGTACACATCTTCCTTCCCTGTCATGTCTTTGGTCAGACTAAAAGAACCAAAGACAACACCCTGTGAATGTTCTTTTTAGTATCTTGATGTCTTGGTCCTTTTCTGACAATCTCCTCATCTCATTTACCTGTTCTTCCAGCTGCTACCACACAGCTGCTAAGCTCTGGTTATCAGTTAGAAACAACTTTGTAATAATTAGCTATTTGAAAATGATTAATATCAGATCCTGTGGGAATACAGAGCATTACAAAAGGTGTAGTCCATAATACTGCTTTGTGTGGGTGTATTATGAGAAAACTGCCATCTCCCTGACATGCCTTCTTCTTTCAGGGTATTTGAAACTCTGGCAGCTCAGCAAGCCTCAGCTCTCAGGATATGATGCCATCTTTGTTGATGAAGCACAGGACTGCACTCCAGGTGAGTGGAGACAGAGGATTTCTGCCTCCTGTCACCTCCAGGTGAGTGGAGAAAGGAGACAGAGCCAGAACCTTCCTAAGCAGTGCACACAGAGGATTTTCTTCAACACCCCAGGTTGGGGCAGAGGGGATGGAAAGTGTCCAGCAGGAGAGGAGCTGGTGGTGCCAGTTTTTTTCTATGCTCTCTACCTTTCTCCTCACCCCCACGTGTCTGTAGCCCCTCTTGTCCTCACACAACTTTGGAGGTTGGCCCAAGAGCCATTTGCAGGCAGCTCTTTCACCTTCACTTCAAGACCTGAACCCTCTCATGTGCTGATTCACTGGGTCTTAGGAAACCTCAAAAGCCCTTTTGGGACCTGGGTTTGGGGTGAAGCAGCTGGAAAGTTTCCATCAGAAGAGGGTTTTGGTCACCAGGGGCTGAATATGAGGCAGAGTGTGGCCAGGTGGCCAAGGTGGCCACCAGGATCCTGACTGGGCTGGGCTGGGCTCAGCAGTGGGGTGGGCAGCAGGAGCAGGGCAGGGATTGTCCCCCTGTGCTGGGCACTGGGGAGGCTGCACCCCCAATCCTGGGGTCAGTTCTGGGGACCTCAGGAGCAGAAGGAGATTGAGGGGCTGGAGAGTGTCCAGAGAAGGGAATGGAGCTGGGGAAGGGGCTGGAGAGCACAAATCTGACCAGGAGGGGCTGAGGGACCTGGGTTGAGACTGGGAAGAGACTGCCCAGCCCTGGCTCCAAGCTCCTTCCAGGGACATGGAGACAGTGAGGAGATTTCCCCTCAGCCTCCTCTGCTCCAGGCTCAACATCCCCAGGTCCCTCAGCCCCTCCTCATAGAATCCCAGAATGGTTTGGGTTGGAAGGGACCTCAAAGCTCATCCAGTCCCAACCCCCTGCATGGGCAGGGACACCTCCCACCAGCCCAGGGGGCTCCAAGCCCCATCCAACCTGACCTGAGACACTGCCAGGGATGGGGCAGCCACAACTTCCTTGGACAACCTGGGCCAGGCTCTCACCACCCTCAAATTAAAGAATTTCTTCCCCGTGTCCAACCAGAAACTCCCTAAATCTCATCTTTCCTGATGAGCTGGAGCTTAAAGTCCATTTGAAACTCTGAAATAACAGAGCCTGAGGGTTGATTGAGTCCTCTCAGCAGTCATGTGGTGTAGGTTTAGTCACAATTCTGTGGAACACAGCAGTGCTTGGAAAGATAAAGAAAGGTCTTGAATTCTTGCCATGTTGAAAGGTTTGAGTTGTAGGATGTTCCTAGAGGGCTGAGGAGGGA
Organism: Heliangelus exortis; assembly: GCF_036169615.1. Classification (NCBI taxonomy): domain Eukaryota; kingdom Metazoa; phylum Chordata; class Aves; order Apodiformes; family Trochilidae; genus Heliangelus; species Heliangelus exortis. Next base: position 196,710,192 of record NC_092422.1, read on the forward strand.
AGGGAGCTCAGAGCTCATCTCCTCCAAGCTCCATGCCCAGGGACACCTCTCATCCAGCCCAGGTTGCTCCAAGCCTCATCCAACCTGGCCTTGAACACCTCCAGGGAGGGGGCAGCCACAACTTCTCTGGGCAATCTGTTCCTGAGTCTCAGCACCCTCCTCCTGAAGAACTTCTTCCTAAGCTCCAGGCTGAACCTCTTCTCCTGCACTTTCAAACCATTTCCCCTTCTCCTAGCACTGGACACTCTTCTGAAAAGTCCCTCTGCAGCCTTCCTGGAGGTTCCCTTCAGGGATTGGGGGGCAGCTCTAAGGTCCCCCTGGAGTCTCAACACTCCCAGCTCCTCAGCCTCTCCTCATGGCAGAGCTGCTCCAGCCCCTGGATCATCTTTGTGGCCTCCTCTGGACTTGTTTTCCACCCCTTTCCCCAGCTCCTTTCTCTTCTCTGGGCACTCTCCAGCCCCTCAATGTCCTTCTGGTCATGAGGAGCCCAGAACTGACCCCAGGACTGGAGGTGAAATGTTTGGCTCTGCTCTCACAGCCACTGCTCTGCCAGCACCTGAGCCTTGGGAAGGTCAGAGGGGACTGAAAGTTGAAATGAACTGAAGGTTGAAATGAAATGAAGGTTTAAATGAACTGAAGGTTGAAGAGGACTTAAGGTCAAAGTAGATTGAAAGTTGAAGTGGAGTGAAGGTTGAAACTGGTTGAAGGGGACTGGACATTGAAATGGATTGAAAATTGAAATGGATTGAAAATTAAAATGGATTGAAGGTTGCAGGGGACTAAAGGTCAAAGTAGATTGAAGGCTGAAGGGCACTGAAGGTTGAAGTGGACCTAAAATCTTTCTAAGTTGTGGGAGAACACTGTAGAGGTCCCAGTCAGCTGCACTCATCCCTTTGCTTTTCCCAACTTGTCTCCTGCTCCAGTATTGACCTCTTCAGAAATGCCAGAGCTCATCAGGAGCCTCCACACAGACAGGAGGTGTTGTACCATTCCCTCTGGGTTGCTGAGCAGCCCCTTCATGCTCTGCTGTTTCCCTGCAGCCATCGTGGACATTGTGCAGTCACAAACCTGTGGCATAATCCTTGTAGGAGACCCTCACCAGCAGATCTACACCTTCCGTGGAGCTGTCAACACCCTCTACTCAGTGCCTCACACCCATATCTACTACCTCACCCAGGTGAGATGGAGATCTGATGAGGGTTCCTAGTGATCCCATCACTAGGGAAGTCATTGGGTTTGAAAAATGGGGATTAGGGTAGAGACCTCCATCAGGGTGTGGATTATTTCCAGGAAATCCCTTCTGCTCTGGGTTAGTTCTCAGCTGCAGCTGAGTGGAGAAGGCCTCACCCTGGTCCTGTTGCCAGATGGTTATGACATGGGGTCACTTGCAGGGAGATGGAGTTAGTCACTTGCAAGGAGATGAAACTTGTTCTGGTACTGACATTAAATAAAAATACATTGATGCTGAGAGGGCTGGAGCAGCTCTGCTCTGGAGCCAGGCTGAGAGAGTTGGGGGTGTTGAGGCTGGAGAAGAGAAGGATCCCATGGGGAGACCTCAGAGCACCTTCCAGTGCCTGAAGGGGCTCCAGGAAAGCTGGGGAGGGACTTGGGACAAGGGCCTGGAGGGATGGGACCCTGCGAGGGGGAAGGGTTTCCAGCTGGGAGAGGGGAGATGGAGAGGAGATCTTGGGCAGGGAGGGAGGGAGGGAGGGAGGGAGAAATTGTTTGGGGTGAGGGTGCTGAGCTTTAGAACCAGGTTGCCCAGGAAAAGAGTCTCTGCCCCATCCCTGGCAGTGTTCAAAGCCAGGTTGGATGGGGCTTGGAGCAATCTGGGAGGGAGGTGTCCCTGCCCATGGCAGGGGGGTTGGAATGAGCTGAGCTTTCAGTTCTCTTCCAACCCAAACCATTCCAGGATTCTGTTTCTTGGGGAGGGAGGGAGGGAGAAAGAAATTGTTTGGGGTGAGGGTGCTGAGCCCCTGGGTGCCCAGGTTGCCCCCAGAAGCTGTGGCTGCCCCATCCCTGGCAGTGTCTCACGTCAGGTTGGATGGGGCTTGGAGCCCCCTGGGCTGGTGGGAGGTGTCCCTGCCCATGCAGGGGGTTGGAACTGGATGAGTTTTCAGGTCCTTTTCAACCCAAACCATTCTGTGATTCTACAACCACCAAAAATCCCTCTGAGCTGCCTTTGCCAAGGGCCATGAGCCTGGGACAGGCAGAGGGGAGCAGGAACTGCCTGGATTTGCAGTGACTCAATTGTGACAAGTCTTAGGACCAGCCTTGCACCACCACACTTGTGGAATTTTTTGGGGGGGGGCAAGGAGATTTTCCACTTCTCTTTGGTGGTGGAGATGTTGTGCTCAGTCAAGCTCTGGTACTTTTTAATCACAATGTTGGTGGCTCTTGATAAAGACTTGGACCTCATGACCTTTTGGCTCTTGGCCCCAGCTCTACAGGTCAGGAATCAATAAGGAGAAACCTCCAACCCTGCTCTGCTGCTCCCATCTCCAGCAGCCCAGCAAAATGTGGGACCTGGCTGCTTTCCCACCACCTTCATCTCCTGCCCTGCTGCAGGACAGATGTCCCATATCTCTTCAGCTTCCTGGGAAAGAGTCTTGGCAGTGGCAGCTCTTGGGGTGGAGAGGCTGGAAATGACATTTTTCCCTCTATTGATAATCCCATCCCACAGCACAGATCCTATTGCCTCGGGTGTGAGAGTGAGCAGGATTTCCAGGAACAATTTAGGGGGAGTTTGGGTGCTTTTTCTAAGAGGAGCCTTTCCCAGAAGGTTGGTGGGAATTCTGTAGTTCTATAAATACAAATAATTTCCTAGGTGCCAAGAAGTTCTTCTTTTCCTGCTGTTTCCCTGTAGAGTTTCAGATTTGGTCCTGAAATAGCTTATGTTGGAGCAACCATTCTGGATGTCTGCAAGAGGATCAGGAATAGGACACTAGTGGGTGGAAACCAACAGGGTAAGTTGTGTCCTTGCCTCTGTCACCTCTGTTCAGTGTCTGGGACTTCCAAAGCTGGTGAATAATCAACAGAAATCCTCAGGATTAATCCTGGTTTATGAAGATCAGGTCAAGGAAAGGGGAGCCCCCCCTGGGGTAAAGCTGTGTCCAGCTCTGGGGTCCCCAGCAGCAGAAGGACACGGAGCTGTTGGAGCCAGAACAGAGGAGGCCCTGGAGCTGCTGGGAGGGCTGGAGCAGCTCTGCTCTGGAGCCAGGCTGAGAGAGTTGGGGGTGTTGAGGCTGGAGAAGAGAAGGATCCCATGGGGAGACCTTAGAGCACCTTCCAGGGCCTGAAGGGGCTCCAGGAAAGCTGGGGAGGGACTTGGGACAAGGGCCTGGAGGGATGGGACCCTCCGAGGGGGAAGGGTTTGCAGCTGGGAGAGGGGAGATGGAGAGGAGATCTTGGGCAGGGAGGGAGGGAGGGAGGGAGGGAGAAATTGTTTGGGGTGAGGGTGCTGAGCTTTAGAACCAGGTTGCCCAGGAAAAGAGTCTCTGCCCCATCCCTGGCAGTGTTCAAAGCCAGCTTGGATGGGGCTTGGAGCAATCTGGGAGGGAGGTGTCCCTGCCCATGGCAGGGGGGTTGGAATGAGCTGAGCTTTCAGTTCTCTTCCAACCCAAACCATTCCAGGATTCTGTTTCTTGGGGAGGGAGAGAGGGAGAAATTGTTTGGGGTGAGGGTGCCCAGGTTGCCCCCAGAAGCTGTGGCTGCCCCATCCCTGGAGGGGTTGAAGGTTGGATGGGGCTTGGAGCCCCCTGGGCTGGTGGGAGGTGTCCCTGCCCATGCAGGAGGTGGGAATTGATGATCTTTAGGGTCCCTTCCAACCCAAACCATTCCCTGCCTCATCCTCTTCTAGAAAATCTCTGATTTTAGATTTCTGCTTCCTAACCTCCTGGGCAAACTGGGAAATCTCTTCCTGCAGGTGATGTGAGAGGCAACATGGAAGGGAAGATCACAATCCTGTCAAGGAACAATTTCAGTGTGTTTGAGGATGCTGTGAAACTTACTGGGAGGGAGAGACCACTTAAAATCCACGTGATTGGGGTAAGGAGCAGTTGCCAAGGTGTCCTTCACATCCCAACCTGCTGGCTGGAGCTGGGGCAGGGTGACAAGTGGCTCTAGCAGGTCACTGCAGCAGCTTTTGCATGAAATGGAGCCTTTTACCCCCCTGTGACACAGTGTTCCTGCAGGAGAGGAAGAAAAGTCATCTCTAGTTGTGAGCTGAGCCTAAAAATCAATGCCAGGCTCTGCCTGGAGAGAAGAAACATTTTTCAAGCTGTCTCAAGAAGCCAAGGATTAAAGCTGAAGGTGGTTTTTGTAGCTCACCACAGAAAGGTGCCCTGTGCTCATTCCTAATTTCCACTCCTGGATTTCCACCTTGATACATCCAGGAAAGGCAAGGAAATCAGTTCCCTAAGTTTTTTGGGGATGGGAAATGAGGATTTTCAGCACTGCTGAGTGTTAACTCCCTGAGGGAGCCCCAGTTGTGAGGTTTGCAGTGAATTTTCACCTGCAAAAAGCACCCGTGGGGCTGAAGAAGGAGAGAAGGAACTCAGGGCCTTGAACTGCAGTGAGGTTTTCCTAAGGTTCCACATCCCAGGAGCCTCAGGAGAATCCTGAGGCTTCCAACACTGAATCATCAACACCTGGGATTTAATTTGACATCTTCTGCTCCCAGAAAAGTAGAAGAAGCACATGAGCAGTTCTAATGCTGAATGTCTCTGAGGAAAGGTTTAGTCCTTTCAGTTGTAGGCTGATATTTTAAGTGTTTTGTACTTTTTTCACTAGCAAGGTGCATATTGCAGCAGAATGAGTGCTTAAACTGGCTGCCCAGGGCCAAAAATCTCACCTGCTTTTGCAGTTTTAAGCCTAAGTTCAGACATGGTGCTTCTTTTGGTGGGAAAAAACCCCCAAAAAACAGCTGAATTTGGAAATGGGGAGGAAAAAATACTTTCTGAAAGGAAAAATGACTGAAGTTGGGGTTGTTCAGCCTGGAGAAGAGGAGGCTCCCAGGTGAGCTCAGAGCAACCTTCCAATATCTGAAGGGGCTCCAAGAAAGCTGGGGGAGGGCTTTGGACACGGGGGGGTAGGGAGAGGAGAAGGGAAATGGGTTAAAACTTGGAGAGAAAGGGGAGATTGAGGTTGGAGATGGGGAGGAAATTCAGGAATTTGAGGGTGGGGAGAGCCTGGCCCAGGTTGTCCAAGGAAGTTGTGGCTGCCCCATCCCTGGAGGGGTTGAAGGTTGGATGGGGCTTGGAGCCCCCTGGGCTGGGGGAGGGGTCCCTGCATTGTCCCCTTGGGACTGGAGGAGCTTTGAGGTCCCCTCCAACCCAAACCCTTCCAGGATCCCATGCTCATTAAGTTGAGGAGCATTAATTAGGGTTCCCTCATCCCTGGAAGCTTTCATGGACACCTTGGATGGGGCTTGGAGCCCCCTGGGCTGGTGGGAGGTGTCCCTGCCCATGCAGGGGGTTGGGACTGGATGAGCTTTGAGGTCCCTTCCAACCCAACCCATTCCAGGATTCTATGAAAATATGGTTTTGGGGTCTATCTCCAGCTGAGATATAAAAGCCCCAAGTGCTGTTCCAGGGAGTGTTTCAGAGCTGCACAACCCAGGGGCATTTGGATCTCCTTGCATCCAGTGTCCATCAGGATGCCCAAAAGAGAAGAGAAAAAAGAAGAGAAGAGAAAAAGGAGAAAAGAAAAAAAAAAAAAAAAAAAAAAAAGTGAAAAGAGAGAAAAGAGAAGAAAGACAAAAAAGAAGGGAAGGGAAGAGAAAAGGAGAAGAGGGTGCTGAGCCCTTGGGTGCCCAGGTTGCCCCCAGAAGCTGTGGCTGCCCCATCCCTGGCAGTGTCTCAGGTCAGGTTGGATGGGGCTTGGAGCCCCCTGGGCTGGTGGGAGGTGTCCCTGCCCATGCAGGGGTTGGGACTGGATGAGCTTTGAGGTCCCTTCCAACCCAAACCATTCCAAGATTCCATGATTCCATGAAACAAAGCCTTTTGTTTCAGTTTTCCTTGAAGCTGAAACATTTACAGACAGTTCAGGAAATGGAGCTTCATGAGGTGGCCCATGGCTTCAGGTAAGAGGATGCAGTCCTGGAGCTGAGCTTTAAAAGCCAGAATTACCAAAAATAAACAAAACCAACCTTTTTTTTTTTTAGCAAAAGAGAAAACATTATAGAAATAATTTTTTTCCCTTTGAATAGAAAATATTCAAACCCTTTGAACAGAAGATTCTGCTGTAGCTCTTATAATGCCACCCAGACCATGTCCTGTTCTCCCTTTTCTCAGAGCAGGCTGGATCATTGCTGCCTCTCATTTTGCTGCAGCCTGAGAGATTTTAGGGAACCAGCTCTGCATCTTCAGCCCCTTTCCCTTATACTCCCTCCCTCTGAACCCCAGGAACCCATCTCTCATAGCTCCAAACTCCAGACAGCATCTCAGCTCCTGGATTTTAATCTCCATCATTTTTTATTTTAGGGGCTTGACCGGTTTGGGCTGAGCAGAATTTATGACATTTGGAAACTCAGTCAACCTGCAGAAGAAAGGAAGAAAGGTGAGTTCACCCTCACCCTCCTCCTCTGTGCCTCAGCCTCTCAGGTTTTTTGAGGTTTTGCAAGCTTCTTGGTCATTTATTTTCCATTTCTTTGGGCAGTTACCTGTTGAAAACTGCTTTTTCAATGGGAGCATCATGGGCTGGGCTGTTCTGGCTGCTTCAGTGGTTGATGTTAACACCAGAAATGCCAAATTTGTGGGGTCTGGGGCATGCAGCCCTCTCCAGCTTTCCTCTGGTGATGCTTCAACTTGAGTACAAGCCCCCAGTAAACTCCTAGGTTGGGATTTTTCCCCCTGTGTTTTCTACTTTGACTCAAATTTGTCATTTCTTTTGGGCTTTTCCTGCTTTGTTGTGTTTTGGTTCTAAACCTGGTGTGTTGAACCCCTGTCCCATGGGTTTTTTTGGGGCTGGGGGCTATCACTTGGGAAATAAATAATTCATTGAAAACCTCCTCATGCTTTGGCAGCATTAAGCAAGTTTTATATCCAGGGCACAGAGAGAAATAAAAAACTTACTGATCTGCCAGGAGTGACTGATTATAGAGGTGTTGGAGCTGGTTCTTTGCAGGCTGAACTACCAGGAAAACTCCTGGCCATCTGGGTAAGAAGAGAGAATAATGCAGCTTGGAAGGGTCCTGGGGCTGTCTCTGTCCTGACCGCCCCATTCCATCCGTTTTCAAACCCCATGGAATTCTTCTCAGGTGGCTCAGGGACTTTGCCTTTGGTTTACAAAGATCTCTGGGGCCAAAGGCTGGGCAGACTTTTCTAGGATCCCTTCTAGAGATGACAGAATCCCAGACTGGTTGTGTTGGAAGGGAACTTCAGGATCAGCTCATCCCAAAGCCCTTCCATGGGCAGGGACACCTCCCACCAGCCCAGGGGCTCCAAGCCCCATCCAACCTGACCTGAGACACTGCCAGGGATCAGTGGGGCAGCCACAGCTTCTGGGGGCAACCTGGGCACCCAGGGGCTCAGCACCCTCACCCCAAACAATTTCTCCCTCCCTCCCTCCCCAAGAAACAGAATCCTGGAATGGTTTGGGTTGGAAGAGAACTGAAAGCTCAGCTGATTCCAACCCCCCTGCCATGGGCAGGGACACCTCCCTCCCAGATTGCTTCAAGCCCCATCCAACCTGGCTTTGAACACTGCCAGGGATGGGGCAGAGACTCTTTTCCTGGGCAACCTGGTTCTAAAGCTCAGCACCCTCACCCCAAACAATTTCTCCCTCCCTCCCTCCCTCCCTCCCTCCCTCCCTGCCCAAGATCTCCTCTCCATCTCCCCTCTCCCAGCTGGAAACCCTTCCCCCTCGCAGGGTCCCATCCCTCCAGGCCCTTGTCCCAAGTCCCTGCCCAGCTTTCCTGGAGCCCCTTCAGGCACTGGAAGGTGCTCTAAGGTCTCCCCATGGGATCCTTCTCTTCTCCAGCCTCAACACCCCCAACTCTCTCAGCCTGGCTCCAGAGCAGAGCTGCTCCAGCCCTCCCAGCAGCTCCAGGGCCTCCTCTGCACTGGCTCCCACACCTCCATGTCCTTCTTATGTCAGAGGCTCCTGAACTGGACTCAAGAAGTCCAGAAATGAGTGAACTCAGTGAATTTTTGCCAGCTGCTCCCTCCTGAGCCCCATAACCTCCTGTACCCTTCATTCCACCCCACCTCTGCCTCTCAGGGTGCTGCTGCTTTGTGAAACTCCCCTCTCTCATGGGACCATCAAGCACTGATAGTGATTTGCACGAGTAAAGAGAAGACCCATAGTGAAATCCACCCATCCCTGAGCACTGGATCCATCCCAAGCCCTCACATCCCACAGCAGCAAATCCATCCACTGCCCCACACTTGCCTGAGACTCCAAAATTCAATTCACATTAAAAAAACCACCATAATGGAGGTGTCTCTTGACACAAATTCATGTTGTCTGCTGCTTTAATTTCAGCAAACCTCGTTATCCAAGACTCCTTCATCAGGAGGTGGGAAGAATCTCATGGATTCCTGGGTTTAAAGAAATACTCCAAGCACGCTGATGACAAGGAGCTGGAGGTGAAAATTGCCATAGTGGAGAGGTACAAAGAGAGGATCCCTGAGCTGGTGCAGAAGATTAAGAGCAGCCACGTGTCCCAGCAAGCCCTGGCAGGTAAAGCCAAACTGTGTCTGTGGTAGAGGAATAAATTCCAAGCTTTTTTCCATCCACCTCTGGTGGCTGAACTCACCTCGTTCTGCAAAGAAAAGCTGCACTGGGATGGTCTTTTAGGGAAGAAGGAAGAGAAACAGCAGCTTTTGGGGGACAGCTGGGGTCTCCAGGTGAAGTTCAGTGCAATCAATCTGCCACCAAAGTTTTTCTTAAGGTGGCCTCAGTTCCTGACTAAAATTTGGGGGGTAGACAAAGCAAACAAGTGAAAAATTCATCAAATAAAGAACTTTTGAGGTTGGGAGCTGGGGCTGAGGCTGAGGCCAACCAGGCCTTTTTACCTTCAGCAGCCTGGATTCCCTGGAGAGGTTTTCTTCTGATTTATATTTGGGGAGAAGTGAAATGAATGCAGAATGAAACAATTTCATTGTAATTCAGCACCTCATGAAATCAAAACCCCAAATACTGACTGATCCCTTGTCTCCTTGTTCCCCACACCCTGAAATCTGGTTACAGATTATCTGATAGGAACTGTACACCAAGCCAAAGGCATGGAATTTGAAACAGTTCTGGTTGCAGATGACTTTGTGCAAGTACCAAGTCTTGGTGGAGACTTCCAGAGAAGAACCAACTTCCACATTGGTAAGGGAAAGGCTGGAGGGGGCAGCCACCATGAGCTGAGACCCCCCTGGGGTAAAGCTGTGTCCAGCTCTGGGGTCCCCAGCAGCAGAAGGACACGGAGCTGTTGGAGCCAGTGCAGAGGAGGCCCTGGAGCTGCTGGGAGGGCTGGAGCAGCTCTGCTCTGGAGCCAGGCTGAGAGAGTTGGGGGTGTTGAGGCTGGAGAAGAGAAGGATCCCATGGGGAGACCTTAGAGCACCTTCCAGTGCCTGAAGGGGCTCCAGGAAAGCTGGGGAGGGACTTGGGACAAGGGCCTGGAGGGATGGGACCCTGCGAGGGGGAAGGGTTTCCAGCTGGGAGAGGGGAGATGGAGAGGAGATCTTGGGGAGAAATGAGGGTGGGGAGGCCCTGGGAGAGGTTTCCTGGAGAAGCTGTGGCTGCCCCATCCCTGGCAGTGTCTCAGGTCAGGTTGGATGGGGCTTGGAGCCCCCTGGGCTGGTGGGAGGTGTCCCTGCCCATTCAGGGGTTGGGACTGGATGAGCTTTGAGGTCCCTTCCAATCCAAACCCTTCCAGGATTCCATGCTCATTAAGTCAAGGAGCATTAATTAGGGTTCCGTCATCCCTGGAAGCCTTCATGGACACCTTGGATGGGGCTTGGAGCCCCCTGGGCTGGGGGAGGTGTCCCTGCCCATGCAGGGGGGTTGGAATTAAATGATCTTTAAGGTCCCCTTGAACCCAAAGCACTCCCCAACTTTTGCTCTGTCCTGAGCCTTCTCAGGGCTGGATGGAGGAGCTGAGCTGAGCCCCCAAATGGCCCTTCAGAAGAACCTGAGGATGAGGTTTGTGGTGCTGGAGTCTCTGGAGGATCAGCTGCCAGCAGATGGGATCTTGTGATGAGAAAAGCAAAATCTGGGGCTGCCCCATCCCTGGCAGTGTCTCAGATCAGGTTGGATGGAGCTTGGAGCCCCCTGGGCTGGTGGGAGGTGTCCCTGCCCATGGAAGGGCTTTGGAATGAGCTGATCCTGAAGGTCTCTTCCAACCCAACCCATTCTGGATCTGGAAATGGGGAAGCAATGTGAGCTGCTGGTGCTTGCCCTCCCAGGCCATGTTCCTCAGTGCTTTCAGGTGCCTCTGCCTGTCCCAGGGATTATTCATAGAATCCTAGAATCCCAGAATTGGCTGGGTTGGAAGGGACCTCAGAGCTCATCAAGTCCAACCCTTGATCCACTCCCACTGCAGTTCCCAGCCCATGGCACTGAGTGCCACATCCAGGCTCTTTGGAAATATCTCCAGGGATGGAGAATCCACCCCTTCCCTGGGCAGCCCATTCCAATGCCTGAGCACCCTCTCCAGAAAGAAATTCTTTCTAATGTCCAACCTAAACCTCCCCTGGCACAACTTGAGACCTCTTGTGCCCTCTTGTCTTGCTGAGAGTTGCCTGGGAAAAGAGCCCAACCCCCCCCTGGCTCCAACCTCCTTTCAGGGAGTTGGAGAGAGTGATGAGGTCTCCCCTGAGCCTCCTCTTCTCCAGCCTCAACACCCCCAGCTCCCTCAGCCTCTCCTCAGAGGATCTGTGCTGGATCCCTTCCCCAGCCCAGTTGCCTCCTTTGGACCTGCTCCAGCACCTCAATCTCCTTCCTGAGCTGAGGGGCCCAGAACTGGACACAGGACTCAAGCTGTGGCCTCCCCAGGGCTGAGCACAGGGGCAGAATCCCTTCCCTGGACCTGCTGGCCACGCTGTTCCTGAGCCAGCCCAGGATGCCATTGGCCTTCTTGGCCACCTGGGCACACTGCTGCCTCCTCTTCAGCTTCCTGGCAATCCAGACTCCCAGCTCCCTTTCTGCCACTCTGTGCCCAGCCTGGAGCTCCCCATGGGGTTGTTGTGGCCAAAGTGCAGGACCCGGCACTTGGAATGTTGAACCTCATCCCGTTGGGATCAGCCCAACTCTCCAGTCTGTCCAGGTCCCTCTGCAGAGCCCTCCTGCCTTCCAGCTGATCCACACTTCCCCCAGCTTAGTGTCATCTGCAGATTTGCTGATGATGGACTCAGTTGTATTCATCTTGTAACTTCCCTCACAGTGGGACAGGGGCAGGGAAAGGTTCCTGCAGCTGAGCTTGGAGCCATCAAGCAGTGGAGAGAGACCCAACTTGGGGAAGATGCTGCTTTCCTTCCAGAGTTGATGTTCCACCCACAGCTGATGCTTTGGAAGAGCTTTTCTCTTCCCAGCCAGCAGAGAGGAGCCTGCAGAGTGAATCTGGAGACTGAGAAACTCCTCCAGTACTAATTCTGTGCATGGGAGGTGGGAAAACCACACAGCACTGAGCTGCTTCTGCAAGGAATGGGGAGTCTTGGCTTTTCCTGGAAGGTGGAATAAGTCAGGAGCTACTGGTGGTGTCCAAAGCTGCAGAGAGCAAATGCAGGAGAGCATTGCCCAGTTTTGCTCTGCAAGTTGATGCTGTGCCAGAGGAGCACTGGGTGTTCTACCCAGCATTAATCTGAAGCATCAGAAGAATGCAGAGCTGTTCATTCTTCTCCTCTAAAGCTACTCCTGATCTTTCCTCCACTTTAGCCTGGTACCCTGAGGATGAGTGGAACCTGCTCTACGTGGCAGTGACACGAGCAAAGAAATATTTGCTGATGTCCAAGTCCCTGGAGCATCTTTTGGCCCTAGCTGGGGTAAGTACAATCTTTCCAAGGTAAGAAAACCCTCAAGGAAGTTAATTTTGGGCCCTGTTACCTCCAGTTTGTAGCAGGACACCCAGGAGCATGACCTGGATGAGCAGTGACACTCAGTAATGCTGCCTGAGAGCTGCAGCAGCTCCTGAAGCTCCAGAGAGGTGGGGAGGACAAATGTTCAGACAAATTGGTGTCTCCCAAGGGTCTGGAGTCCTGAGGCAGCTCTGCAAACTCTGAAATCTCAGGCAGGATGGGCTGGTCCTGGTTGGAAAAGCCACCAAGAGAGGCAGCACCCACTGCCTGGAAAACTGTCCCATCCCTGATGCTTGTGTTTGGGGTGGGGGTGTTAGAGGAACAGGGAAAAAAGTGGCATAAAGTTCAGCCTGATCCAAAAATACCTTGAATCACAGAATTGCTTGGGTTGGAACAGACTTTTAAGATCATTAAGTCCAACGTATGGCTTTGAAACCCTTCCAGGGATGGGGACTCCAGCCCTGCCCTGGGCAGCCTGGGCCAGGCCCTGACAACCCTTTTGGAGCAGAAGTTGTTCCTAATTCCAATCTAAATCCCTCCTGGGCAACTTGAGACTATTTCCTCTTCTTTATTACCTGGAAGCAGAGCCTGAACACCCCTGGCTCCAACCTCCAGGGAGCTGCAAAGAGCCACAAGGTCTCCCCTCAGCCTCCTCTGCTCCAGGATCAACACCCCCAGCTCCCTCAGCCCCTCCTCAGAAGATCTCCATCCCTTCTCCTTGCTCTCCAGCCCCTTCCCCAGCTCCATTCCCTTCTCTGGACACTCTCCAGCCCCTCAATCTCCTTCTGCTCCTGAGGTCCCCAGAACTGACCCCAGGATTGGGGGTGCAGCCTCCCCAGTGCCCAGCACAGGGGGACAATCCCTGCCCTGCTCCTGCTGCCCACCCCACTGCTGAGCCCAGCCCAGCCCAGTCAGGATCCTGGTGGCCACCTTGGCCACCTGGGAGCATGGACTGTACCCTGGTTTGTGCTGACAGAGACCAGAATAGCTGAGGTCATATTATTTTTGAGGTCACCTTGCTCTACACTCTGATTTCAAGTCACAAGTTTGCAGAATTTTTTGTTCCAGAGTCCTTGCATTTGGGTTTCATCTTCTACCAGTGCAGATTTTGTACCTCAGGTTGGGTCCCTCTGCTCTGCCTGCAGTGGCTGCCACCTCCTCATTTCCTTCCTGTCTTCTTCCTGCTGGATTCTGCTTCAAGGGAGGGGATTCTCCTCACACTCTGCTCTGGGGAGCCCCCCCTGGGGTAAAGCTGTGTCCAGCTCTGGGGTCCCCAGCAGCAGAAGGACACGGAGCTGTTGGAGCCAGTGCAGAGGAGGCCCTGGAGCTGCTGGGAGGGCTGGAGCAGCTCTGCTCTGGAGCCAGGCTGAGAGAGTTGGGGGTGTTGAGGCTGGAGAAGAGAAGGATCCCATGGGGAGACCTTAGAGCACCTTCCAGTGCCTGAAGGGGCTCCAGGAAAGCTGGGGAGGGACTTGGGACAAGGGCCTGGAGGGATGGGACCCTGCGAGGGGGAAGGGTTTCCAGCTGGGAGAGGGGAGATGGAGAGGAGATCTTGGGCAGGGAGGGAGGGAGGGAGGGAGAAATTGTTTGGGGTGAGGGTGCTGAGCTTTAGAACCAGGTTGCCCAGGAAAAGAGTCTCTGCCCCATCCCTGGCAGTGTTCAAAGCCAGGTTGGATGGGGCTTGGAGCAATCTGGGAGGGAGGTGTCCCTGCCCATGGCAGGGGGGTTGGAATGAGCTGAGCTTTCAGTTCTCTTCCAACCCAAACCATTCCAGGATTCTGTTTCTTGGGCAGGGAGGGAGGGAGAAATTGTTTGGGGTGAGGGTGCTGAGCCCTTGGGTGCCCAGGTTGCCCCCAGAAGCTGTGGCTGCCCCACTGATCCCTGGCAGTGTCTCAGGTCAGGTTGGATGGGGCTTGGAGCCCCCTGGGCTGGTGGGAGGTGTCCCTGCCCATGCAGGGGGTTGGGACTGGATGATTTTTAATGTCCCTTCCAATCCAAACCTCTCTCTCACTCCATATTTCATTTTTCTTTTCACCAGGGCTTTTGGTTTGTGGGATTTTTGTTGTTATATTTTCTTTAAAAAAACCCCAAAACCCATCACATTGCACCTCACCCCTCAGAGGGTAAAAAGAATATAAGAAAACCATCCCCTCCAGTATCTCAGCTCTCTCTGAGTGATGTTATTCCCTTTTTTTTTCTCTTTCCTTGCTATTTCTTAGGAACGTTTCCTTCGGGTGGAGCTGATGAGTGAGGCAACAAAGGATGGAGCTGCTGCCACTTGTTCTGTGCCTCAGTGCATGAAACCTCTGGAGGCCAAGTCCAGCCTGGTGGTGAAGAAGCTGCCTTTGGCTCATGTATGTCCCATCCATAGGCCTTGGGGATCCTCTTTGGAAGCAACAGCCTTCACCAGGCACCCTCTGGCTGGTGGCTCTGGGGGTGGTTGTGCTCTGAGACTGTCCTGGGAGCTTCCATGGAAGTGAGCAGGGATTGTCCCAAATCACAGACTCCTTCTGGTTGGGAAAGACCTTTAAAATCCTGGAATCCAACCATTAACCCAACTCTGTTGAGTCCCTAAGCACCACATCTCCAGGGCTTTTCAACACCTCCAGGGATGGGGACTCCACCACCTCCCTGGGCAGCCTGGCCCAGTGTTCAATCACCCTTTTGGGGAAGAAATTTCTTCTCATCTCCAATCCAAACCCCTCCTGGCACAATTTGGGGTCATCAATCCCTTGCTGGCTCTCACACAAAGCAGCTCTTCAGGAACCCTGGTTCCTAACTGCAGGTGACTTCCCAACAGGAAAATTCCAATTCCTGTAGCAATCCACTCAAGCCTTAATCTCTCTTCAGAGAGTAATTGTGGTCCCAAGGTGGGGGCAGTCTGGGTTTTGGGTTTTTTTTGTGTCACATCCCATATCTACCCCTTGGAGCCTCTGTGAGGCTGTAGAACATCTCTCTGGGGTTGGAGTTCCTTGGGTTTGATCCCATTTTCTGGCTCAGGGATTGATCCTTAGAATCACAGAATCCTAGAATTGTCTGGGTTGGAAGGGACCTCAGAGCTCATCAAGTCCAACCCTTGATCCACTCCCACTGCAGTTCCCAGCCCATGGCACTGAGTGCCACATCCAGGCTCTTTGGAAATATCTCCAGGGATGGAGAATCCACCCCTTCCCTGGGCAGCCCATTCCAATGGCTGATCACCCTCTCCAGAAAGAAATTCTTTCTAATGTCCAACCTAAACCTCCCCTGGCACAACTTGAGACCTCTTGTGCCCTCTTGTCTTGCTGAGAGTTGCCTGGGAAAAGAGCCCAACCCCCCCCTGGCTCCAACCTCCTTTCAGGGAGTTGGAGAGAGTGATGAGGTCTCCCCTGAGCCTCCTCTTCTCCAGCCTCAACACCCCCAGCTCCCTCAGCCTCTCCTCAGAGGATCTGTGCTGGATCCCTTCCCCAGCCCAGTTGCCTCCTTTGGACCTGATCCTTGCCCAGAGGTGTGGATAAGGCCAAGGTTCCTTAGTGCTGGGAATGGTTTGGGTTGGGAGAGACCTTAAGGATCATCTCATTCCAACCCCCTGCATGGGCAGGGACCCCTCCCCCAGCCCAGGGGGCTCCAAGCCCCATCCAACCTTCAACCCCTCCAGGGATGGGGCAGCCACAGCTTCTGGGGGCAACCTGGGCACCCAGGGGCTCAGCACCCTCACCCCAAACAATTTCTCCCTCCCTCTCTCCCTCCCTGCCCAAGATCTCCTCTCCATCTCCCCTCTCCCAGCTGGAAACCCTTCCCCCTCGCAGGGTCCCACCCCTCCAGGCCCTTGTCCCAAGTCCCTCCCCAGCTTTCCTGGAGCCCCTTCAGGCACTGGAAGGTGCTCTAAGGTCTCCCCATGGGATCCTTCTCTTCTCCAGCCTCAACACCCATGGGATTTCATACTGCTCTGGGTTGGAAGGGACCTTAAAGCTCATCCAGCCCCAACCCCCTGGATGTGTGGGGACACCTCCCACCAGCCCAGGGTGCTCCAAGCCCCATCCAACCTGGACTTCATCACTTCCAGCTTCTCTGGACAACCTGTTCCAGGGTTTGGGGAGCACTCAGTAAATCTGCTGGAGCTCAACAAGAGAGAGGAGATGGCTCTGAGCCATCAGCAAGGGGAACACAAGCACCAGGAGGGGACAAAGCATCCAAGACCCCCCAAGGACATTCTTGGAGCAGCTCTCAGTCTGTCCCATAAGGGCTTTCCCTGCAAGGGAGGTGGCAGGAGATGCTTTGGCTTCATCCTTGTTCTCTTCTCCTGGATGGGAGAGGTTTGTGGCCAAGGCTGGAATCCTTCCTGCAGCTTTTCTCTCCTCTGACATCTCTCTTTTTCCCCCACAGAGCAATGGCAGCAGGGATGAAGGTGGCTTCCTCTGCCACTCCTGCACACAGCAGCTCTTTGGCTCTCTGACACCACTCACCTCTTCCCCAGAGCTTCAGGAAGAGCCCATCCATCCCTAACCAAACCTCCTTCCAGCTCCTCTGAACCCTGGAGTCATACTGAGTGTGGGACAAGGCTCCTTGTCACATCCCAGCTCCAAAATCAGGTGAATATTGGAGCAGATTTCACACCAGCTCCTCCCCACCCCAAGAAGAACCCTTCAGGCTCTTCTCAAGGTCTGAGACCTTTTCTCCAGCCCAAGAGCTGCCCAGCATGGTCTGCTCTGCATCACCACACAGAACATGAACTCTGAACTGCATCAGACAGGACAGTGGGGTGGTTTTTTTGGGAATTCTTCCTCCATGAGCTCTGTCACCAGGAAAACACCTCCCTGAGCTGCCAGGCTGTCCCTGCCCTTCCCATCGTGTCACCTCAATGAAGTCCTCCTGGAAGAAGAGGGAAGTGATGCCAAGAAGTACCCAAAGAAATTCTTTATTCCTAGAAAAGGGCCTTTTTCCTGGAACCTGTTTGAATGGAAACAAAACCAAAAAAAAAAAAAAAAAAAAAAAGGGGCTCTGGGAGGAATTCGTTCATTTGTTCATCTCTTCCAGATGAAATAATTTTCTGGGAACACTGAGGGGTTTTCCCAGCCTCTGCTTCCTTTCTCCAAGCTTCAAATCATGAGGGAAAAAGAGAGGAATGAAGAACCACCTTGGTTTGGTTTCAGTCCCAAATCAGAGACAGAGAGAGAACGTTTTTCATCCTGAAATTAAATTTGTTATATTAAAAAAAAAAAGAAAAAAGCTTTTTTGCTTTCTTTTTTCACTCCTCTCTTACCACCTGATCTTGGGGTGGGTTTATTCCCCATCCATCCCAGCTCCTGTAGATCCTGTGGATGGTGCCTTCTCCAGCTGAAGATTCCACAGCTCCTTTCTGCCTGGAGATGAAAACTGGAAGTGGTTTTGGAAGAGTTTTTAACTCCTCTCTTACCACCTCATTTTAGGGTGGGTTTATTCCCCATCCATCCCAGCTCCTGTAGATCCTGTGGATGGTGCCTTCTCCACCTGAAGATTCCACATTTCTGCCTGGAGATGAAAACTGGAAGTGGTTTTGGAAGAGAGGAGCTCTTGAACTTGGGCCCAGGGCCTTGAGCTGTTCCTGCTCCTGAGTCCTCTTGGTTCCTGTGGTCAGGAATTGGGTGACAGCAGCTTCTCTGCCTTCCTTTTCCCTTTCAAAGCACCAACTCCAGGAGGCTTTTCCCTGCTCTGCTCCACCTCATCGTGGGGAGAAATCCACCCAAGGCTTGGACACTGGGCAAAGTGGAGCAGGGAGGTTGGACCAGGCACCTCCAGTGATCCCTTTCCAGCTTCAGCTCTTTTCCAACCATCCTGGGGGATGTTGGGAGAGGAAAGTGCTGCTGGGGGAGGGTTTGAGCCATCACACATCCAAAGAGCTGCTGCTTCCTCCAGCTCTGACAGTCCCAAGGGGTGGCACGACCAGGAGGAAAAGACACAGCAGCAAGGGACAGCATCATCCTGCTTGGAAAAGAACTCCCAAACTCACCAAATCCAACCAGTAACCCAACTTTACCTTTACCAAACCTGCTGCTAAACCATGGCCCTCCAGGGCTGGTGATTCAGCCACCACCCTGAGCCAGTGCTCAGTCACCCATTTGGTGAAGAAATTTCTTCTCAAATGCAACTTAACCCTCCCCTGGTGCAACTCTAGTCCCATCCCTTGTTCCTTGGGACAAAAACCCAACACCCCCCTGGCTCCAACCTCCTTTCAGGGAGTTGTAAAGCATGAGAAGGTTTCTCCTTCTCTCCTACTACAGGTTTCCAGCTCAAAG